>NC_079164.1:68308985-68341485 GCF_947568905.1 Ostrea edulis
TAAAGCCCCATACGACTCCAAAACTCCCAGCTTTGAATGATTTCGTTTGTTGAGGTAACCATGTTAGGTAGCAGGTCAATTCGAACCCTGTTGTTGTTGGTATCTATTCATAAAATTCGTTATATGTTATGTATTCGCTCTTCATTTATCATCAATACGAATAATTTATAGAAATTAAAAAATATAGTTTTTCTGAAGGTAAAATAAGCTCTTGATTCATGAAAATGCTACAAAAGTCCTTAACACTCGTGTGGCAGGGATGGAGAATGGACCAAACTAATGAAAGCCGCATTGCCGCGAGTTTAGCTATTTGAATAATTATTATTTAAAGGCACTGGGATGATATATTATTTAAAATATTTAGCTAAAATATTTGTTGAGATATTAGTTCACATCTAGACGTTACTGTGCAAGTATGGAAATTAACCGGGATTCGAATTGACCGGCTACCTAACATGGCTACGTCAACAAACGAAATCATTTGAAGCTGGGAGTTTCCAGGTTGTAGGGGGCTATAATGAATATTTGAAGGTATGTTAAACACAAGTATAGTAAGATAATATGTTAAGAATTTTTTATATCAAATTTATGAGACAGCAACTCAAGAATACAACGATATAAGGCCTCAACCCTGCGCAGCTTTTTGTGCGCCTTTTTATAAGGGGTTGATCTGTAGCTCTCTGTTATGTCAAACTATTTTTTCAGAGAGCTACAGTTCTGCAGCTAGAATTGTAAGAGTGAGTTTGCATTTCAGATGAATTGGTCCATCCTTGACCTACTTTAAGGCTAAAAGTAGGTCAAACCGTTTTCCGGACTTTTTCCGTTACAGATACAGATAGATATTGCCCTGAAATTTATACATAAACTTCCTTTCAGAGGAATACAAGTTCACTCTGCATTTCAGCTGGATTGGTCCGTCCGTGACCTACATTAGGACTAAAAGTAGGTCAAATAGTTTTCCGGATTTTTTCCCCATTATGGATACACTGTACATATATTGCCCTGATATTTAGTCAAAGGCTTCCTCTCAGAGGAAGACAAGTGCAGTTAACATTTCAGCTGGATTGACGCACTATGACCTACAGTACTTTAGGGGTAGATAAAGGTCAAACAGTTTTCCAGATTGTTTTTAGTTTAAACAATATTTATTCGTAAATAATTCGATAATGTTTACAAACAATGTCTTATACATGAAATAGATTGAGAAACATTGTTTTTGGTATGGTCACAAGTATTGCTCTGAAATTTAGTCACAACCTCCCTATCAGAGAAATACATAATCAGTTCACATTTCAACTTAATTGGTGCACCATGACTTACTTTAGAGCTTAAAGTAGATCAAATGATTTCCTGGACTTTTTATCATCATAGATAGATATTGCACCGACATTTTATCACAACCTCATTCTCATAGAAATACATAATCAGTTCACATGTCAGATGGATTAGTGCACCATGACCCACTTTAAGGCTTTTCTATATAGAATGTGTGTTGTATAAATTCAGAGTGCACAATATGCTTCCAGGTTGCATTTCACTGTCTGACGGGCGTATATTGTACCGTTTGCGGTACTCTTGTTAATGGTATAAGAGAGAGGACATGTCCTCCGTGTTCACTGCAAGCTATGTACAATATTGTATCATATGTTACGAATCAATTCTCTCCAATACACATGTTGTATTTATTTGAGAATAAATAATTTTGTTGTTGATAACTATACAGAGTACAATTTTATGTCGCCTTACACAAAGCAAAAATTTTAACGTTACAAATGAGTAAAACGATGATTTAAAGTAACTTTGCAAAAAGAACGAACTCTAGAAATGTAACGGTCTGTAGATCTCTAAATTGATATCTCAAACTTACTCTCTCGTCATCAAATTAAAACAAATTCGATTGTATTCAAAGTCGGAATATATACAAATTTTGATTGTCACAAGACCCTTGTGGAGGGTGAAAATTAACCAATTATGTACTCAAGAGTTCGTCCCCACACAGAACCACGGGCGAGGTAAACACCTAATTACCACGACCACGCAATCCTCCAGCCTTCTAAAAAATCCAGGGAAGGTCCTCGGGAGAGGAAATTATACGCTTGGGTAGATATACGCTACCACTCCTTCGAGAGTGAAAAAACAATCATTTGGGTCAAATGCTGTCTGACGAGTTTCGTACCGATTATTCGACCATTCGTGGTACACTGATTTTGACTACAGATAACTCCGTTTACTTGATGAAGATATAGGGCTCACGGCGGGTGTGATCGGTCGACGGGGGATGCTTGCTCCTCATAAGCACCTGATCCCACTTTTGGTGTGTCCAGGGATCCGTGTTTGCCCAACTATCTATTTTGTATTGCTTGTGGGATTTATGAGATTGATCATTGTTCGTTATCTACGAGACCCAATTTCACTTCGAGAGATCGAACGTTCGAGAGATCGATAGTAAATTGGCTTAGTTATATAGAGACAAAAGAACCTGGGACCATGATTTCACTTCTAGTGATCAAGAAATCGAAATTGGAGCAAACGAGAGTCACCTGTATCTTGTTTAAAGTCCCTCTCGAGAATTTTTCACTCATGGAGATGTCACCAACACCAGTGAGGGGCTTCAAATTTAGACCTATGCTCGACGCTTACGGCCTTTGAGGAGTGAGGGCTCTTTAGCGTGCCACACTTACTGTGACACGGGACATCCGTTTTAAAGGACATATCCGAGGACCCATGACATTCACACCTGATGCCGAGCGTTTGGCGATGGAACTGTCACTACCTGTTTTAGCGACTTAGGTCTGTCACGGCCGGTATATGAACCCCAACCTTCCGCATGCGGGGCGAATGCTGGCTTGCATTTGAAGTAGTTTCAAATGAAACAAGTGTAGTGATGCAATTGCAGCTGAAGAACCCAGGTAAACGTAATATATTGACAATGTGTGAAGACATTAATTTACAAGAATTTCATTTAATAATGTAATGGTGGGAAAGTACTCCACAGAGTAATGTCAGAGAAACCAATAATAAATCAATTGTTGCAAAAATCATCGGTCATGTGACTGATTTGAGAACTACAATATAAAACATTTTTGCAAGCATACATATTTTCGTGCATGAGCTTTAACTTTTTTAGCTCACCTGTGCTGAAAGCTCAAGTGAGCTTTTCTAGTTGTCCGTTGTCTGTCCGTCCGTCTGTCTGTAAACGTTTTACATTTTCGACTTCTTCTCCGCTCGGCCAATTATAACGAACTTGGCCAAAAGCATCCTTGGGTGAAGGACCTTCACGTTTGTTCAAATGAAGGACCATGCCCCCTTCAAAGTGGATATAATCACAAAAATAGGGCGGGTTCATTTAAAAATTTTCTTCTCAAGAACCACTGAGCCAAAAAAGCGGAGATTTACATGAAAGCTTCCTGCCATAGTGCAGATTCAAGTTTGTAAAAGTGATGTCCCCCTGGGTTAGGATGGGGCCACAATAGGGGATCAAAGTTTTACATACAAATACATAAGGAAAATCTTTAAAAATCTTCTTCACAAGAACCACGGAGCCAGAAAAGCTGTTATTTTATAATTTACATGTAAGCTTTCTGACATAGTGCAAATTCAAGTTTGTAAAAATCATGTCCCCCTGGGGGTAGGATAGGGCCACAATAGGGGATCAAAGTTTTAGATACTAATATATAGGGAAAATCTTTTTAAAAAATTCTTCTCAAAAACTACTGGGCCGAAAAAGCTGATATTACATGAAAGCTTTCTGACATAGTGCAGATTCAAGTTTGTAAAAATCTTGTCTCCTGGGAGTAGGATGGGGCCACAATAGCGGATCAAAGTTTTACATACAAATAAATAGGGAAAATCTTTAAAAATCTTCTTCTCAACAACCACTGACCCAGAAAAGATGTTATTTACATGTAAGCTTTCTGACATAGTGCAAATTCAAGTTTGTAAAAATCATGTTCCCCAGGGGGTAGGATGGGGCCACAATAGGGGATCAAAGTTTTTCATACTAATATATATAGGGAAAATCTTCAAAAATGTTTTTCTCAAAAACTACTGGGCCAGAAAACCTGATATTTACATGACAGCTTTCCGACATAGAGCAGATTCAAGTTTGTAAAAATCATGTCCTCCAGGGGTAGAATGGGACCACAATAGGGGATCAAAGTGGAAATTTACATGCAAGTTTGCTGACTTAACGCAGGTTCAAATTTGTAAAACTCATGGCCCCCGGGGGTAAGTTGAGGCGACAATAGGGGACCAAAGTTTTATATACAAATATATAGGGAAAATCTTTAAAAATCTTCTCAAGAACCACTGAACCAGAAAAGCTTATATTACATGAAAGCTTTCTGACATAGTGCAGATTCAAGTTTGTAAAAATCTTGTCCGCCGGGAGTAGGATGGGGCCACAATAGGGGATCAAAGTTTTACATACAAATAAATAGGGAAAATCTTTAAAAATCTTCTTCTCAACAACCCCTGACCCAGAAAAGCTATTATTTACATGTAAACTTTCTGACATAGTGCAAATTCAAGTTTGTAAAAACCATGTCCCCCGGGGGTAGGATGGGGCCACAATAGCGGATCAAAGTTTTACATACAAATATATAGGGAAATTCTTTAAAAATCTTCTTCTCAAAATCCACTGGGCCAGAAAACCTGATATTTACATGACAGCTTTCCGACATAGAGTAGGTTCAAGTTTGTAAAAATCATGTCCTCCAGGGGTAGAATGGGACCACAATAGGGGATCAAAGTTTTACACACTAATATGTAGGGAAAATCTTTTAAAAATCTTCTTCTCAAAAACTACTGAGCCAGGAAAGCGGAAATTTACATGGAAACTTCCTGACATAGTGCAGGTTCCGATTTGTGAAACTGGTGGCCCCGGGGGTAAGTTGAGGCGACAATAGGGGATTGTTATACATATAAATATATAGGGAAAATCTTTAAAAATCTCCTTCTGAAGAACTACTGAGCCAAGAAAGCTGAGATTAATATGACAGCTTTCTGACATAGTGCAAATTCAAGTTTGTTAAACGTTTGACCCCCGGGGCTAGGATGAGGCCACAATGAGGAGATCAAAGTTTTACATAACTAATGAATAGGGAAAAATATTTAAAAAATTTTCTCCTTAAGAACCATTGGGCCAAAGAAGTTTACATTTGCACGAAAGCTTCCTGACATAGTGCAGATTCAAGTTTGTAAAAATCATGGTCCCCAGGAGTGCGATGGGGCCAAAGAAGGGAGTCAAAATTTTACATACAAATATAGGAAAAATCATTAAAACTCTTGTTCTGAAAAACCACTGGGCCAGAAAAGTTTATGTTTACATGAAAGCTTCCTGACATAGTGCAGATTCAAGTTTGTAAAAATCATGGTCCCCAGGGGTAAGATGGGGCCAAAGAAGGGGGTCAAAATTTTACATACAAATATATAGGGAAAATCATTAAAAATCTTGTTCTGAAAAATCACTGGGCCAGAAAAGTTTATGTTTACATGAAAGCTTCCTCACACAGTGCAGATTCAAGTTTGTAAAAATCATGGTCCCCGGGAGTAGGTTGGGGCCACAATAGGGATCAAAGTTTTACATGCGAATATATAGGAGACATTTTTAGATATAAGCAAAGGTGACTCGGGTGAGCGATGTGACCCATTGACCTCTTGTTTGTAAAGGGAATCATGTTATTTCTATTTTGATTTCCCCTTTCTTTTCAAGACAACAAATCAAATGTAAGTATCCTTATCCTATTAATAACGTCACGATGTTTGATAGAAACACCACTGGAGTGTGTAAATCAATTCTAAATATTTGTGTGTGTATTGCTATGTGAAGTATATTTTTGCTGTGTGCAATATTCACGAGTGTCTGTTTATAGTATTAAATGTGTGTGTGTTAACAGTCATACATTTTAATTAATTCAATATGTAATCTTTCTTTTGTTTTGGTTTTGAAATTCACAGATTTTTTTGGTTTGTGTATATGTGCATTGCTAGAATATACATGTGTACTTTTCTTTGTTCTCAAATTCCCAAACATATTTATCCTAATGTTGTAGCTTGTTTTGACTTGTATTTACAACAAAACGCGTCATAATGCACTATACAGTTTATTTTACTGCATTGTTCATTATATGCAAATTTCTATACCCTGAATGAAATTTATGCAGTACTTTCTTACAATGTATATTAGCATTGCTAATGTTTTCTTATATTAGTATTGCATACCTTATTTGAGAAACAATGTGTTTTTTAAAATTCTATTTATCTCAAAAGACATCAAGAGTTTTAAAATATGCAATTGAAAACTGATGAATTTGATGTTTTGTTAAAAAAAAAAAAAAAAAAAAAAAAAAAGAATAAATGAAAGATTGTGAAAAATGAGTCAAATAATTGTGATCTGGTGTCATTACAGAAATTAGTAAAAAGAAAATCCCCTGGCGTGTCATTTCATATTAAACCCGATTTATTCACGTTACCTGTGCAACAAGCTGGAATGTGGTAGGGTGTGACGAAACATATCAGATCATTGTAGAATGTAAATATAGCAAAACGAAAGTAGAACACGGGAAATACCTGAAGATATTTCACTACTGTACAGTCACACCTGGGATCTGCAGGTAATTCAGAAGTAAATTCTCATTATAGTATTCTTAAATAAGGTGTAGTCTTCTGACCAGCGTGAATGAACAAGCCGTGTCTTTCCGATTTTAATATACCCCGATATAAGTCACTGAGATACTCGGTTATCGGAAAGGAAAGTACAATGGTATACTTTACGTCTCCTATCTAGTTAAAGGTCACATGGTTTAAAATGACCGATGATGGAAGGGTTAGGAGATCTTTGCGGCAAACTGGAATGAGTGTTGGTAAAACCCGAAACGGAAAACAGAAAATGTATGTAATGTTCTGAAGAGGCTAACAGTTTGTAAAATGAAAAAGTCTTATCAATGAGGGAAGCAGAAATTACAGAGAGAACGGGAAAACATCCACGGTGTTTTTTTTAAATTCCGTTCCGTGTTTTAGCAACATCGAACTGGAATGCCCTAGTTATTCACAGTGCACGGAATTCTTTGTAACATATTCTAAAATGTGCATAAATACATTGAATTCGATTGTTGAAACATGTAATTCTGCTTTGTCTTATATACACAAACATGTACATGTTGGATACCCAGAGACATGTACCTTTACCTGTTGATGAATTATATACAATGTCATGTAATTTGAAATTGGAAAAAATTCAGTCAAGACAGATATAATTTGATATATTCGTAAAACAGGAGATCATACCGACAGTGTATGAAACGGACCTAATTGGATTTAAACGATCACATATACACGGGTGTAGTCAGGGATGGTACGTCCTCATTTTTTCCTGTATAGACGTGTTTTCATATATTTCAAGTTCCTGACTTCGGGCTTGCTTCCCGTTAAGTTCATGAATGTTGCGACAATATCTACCGGAAGTCGTACTCCTCTCCGTATCACTGCGTATGGATTGATATGAACTAAATTCGGAATCAAAGTCACAATCTTGTTCCTTTTTCCGCTTGGATTGTTTGTTTCTCTTCACTAATGCTATTATTATAGACACAAAGAGCACTATCACGCCAAACACTATTGAACATCCTATTACAATGACTGTTTGTAAGTCCTCTTTGACAGCTGTGGAATGCTCGTCTTTTTCTGTAGTCATGTAAATAAGAATGATACCGGTAATGTTATTTACAAGAGATTTTGTGACATTAGCAGAATATTACGCGATATAATCAATATTGTATTTATTGTGTGCACTCTATTTTGAAGAAAAAAATGCTTTTTGAAGTACAATGTAGCTGTACTTGACTGACACCCCGTTATCGGACTACATAATGCTTTGGAACAATGTACATAGACTGAGAGTTATCCCCATAACTAACAGATCAGTGAGTTCTCCTCTCGTGATATGACGGTTTTGTTTTGAACATATTTTATTGATCAAATCAAAAGGAATGAGAACAAGCTCTAACAATTTACTAGTCCCTCTCATAAATATATCACGGTTCACAGCAATCAACAAAATTGTTTTCGTAGACTTAGAAGAATTAATTACCAAATAAAATAATTATAATAATGAAAACTATGCAGAAATGTAAAATTTGGCTTCTTTTTGTTGATCACCACCTATGTAATAAAATATATGAGATATTTACCCTTTTCTGTTGTCGTGTAAATCAGAACGTTATCTGTGTATTTTAAAAGGAAGTTAGCTACAATAGCAACAATACAACTATAAGAAAATCAGATTGCATTATTCTACGTATTTCAAAGATTTTATACTTATATTTGGTTACCTGTACTGGGTTGACACCCCGTTATATGACTACATAGTGTCTTGGTACAATTGCACTCAGACTGACATTTCGCTCCATAATTAGGATATCTACAGGGCAACGAGCAATCCCTCCCGTAGTACCCAGGTTCACAATCTGCAGAAAATGTTGTAAAGAGATTAAGAATTCGGATTCTTTAATCATTTTACTATACATACAATGTAGTTTCTAATTGATGCGTACAAATGTAATACTGAACGCCTAAATTATTGAACCATTGACTCTGCTTATATATACTTATATATATTACTGAAAGAATAGTTTATATAACGTAATGAAAATAATTGAATGATGGAATAGTAACGTTATAAACTAAAGCGATACATTTACCGATACTCACTTGTTTTATTGATACACCCCTTATCGCTGGTACAGTATTCTGCCGTACAATTACATTTTTTCTGACATCGCTCGCCATAGCTTGGATATCTACAGGGCAGGGAACAATTACGACCGTGATAACCAATTGGACAACCTAAAAAAGTATTCTTTTAATCAATGAAACTTGATGAAATTCAAATCATTTCAAATAAAATGTATTAATGTTATCTGCATTACGATTTAATTACAAAATAGATTTTTTTTTCAAACTATAAATCATTGCTGTAATTCGTGCATAAAACTTTGGCTTCAAATTGTAAATTGATTGATTTACTTTGACACTGGGAACATGTTTCTCCGATGTTCTTCCTGTACGTAAATAAACGTAAAAACAGAAAAAGATACAGTATCAACAAGTTTATTATCAACATTTACTTAAAATTAGCACTTTAATATAATTATCGTGATTATTAAACCATTGCAACTTACACACAATACGTAATATATTTCAGAATGTGGACTTACTGTGTTGTAGCTGTATTTACAATAACGAGCAGTACGGATAACAATATGACAATGATACACTCCATTATTGAATGATCTCTGAATATATAAGGAAGATATATAAGGAAGATGTAAGCGTGTGTCCTCTGATACACCAACAAAAAAGTTACAGTATAAACGACAGTTTTACTTGAAACAGATTTTTTGTTCCGTTGACCAAGTAGAGAACACATGTAGATGTCTACTTGATTAATAATTAGATATCGGAAAAATGCATATATTACATGAAGAGGTAAAATGCATATATTACATGAAGAGGTGAAGATATCTAACACTGATTAATCTCATAACTTCTATCGGGAATATAAAATAGAGCTAGGACCCCTGGGCATACCAGAGGTGGAATAAGGTGCATAAGAGGGGTAATTATTCCATGTCGACCGGTCACACACCACTCAGGGATTTCATATTTACCACAGAAAGTGATGTACTACGTGGAATCAGAGTGGTGTTTCACGAAATAATTTTTTGGATGATTGATCACTAGATATGAATATTTCCTTTTTCATTTTTGTTAACGAAGCAACTGTCTGTTATGTCAAAAAGTCTAGTCTTTAATTTAAAAAGCAGAGAATACCTGACTGATTATTTCATACATATGTGTATATTGTTTTAGTGTATCAAAAGGTACTGAATTTACTAAAAGAGGACAATACAACGCCTTTAGCGACGACGTTTTGTCGCTAATTCTAAAAAAAAAAAACAAAAAAAAAACCGCGCAGCATGTCCCAATTTCATTTTATCATAATATAAAAACTACCGAGAATTATAACACGAATAAGGGCCCATCAAGAAGGAAATGTCCTCTACTTTTACAGGCTGTATTTACTTTTCCCTATTTTCATATATAAATATAGGTAAAACGCCGATATGTTTAAACATTGAGAGAAAAAAATCGCAAGAAAACGTACATGTGCAAAAAATTGCTATTTTCTTATAACTTTGCCAGGCATTAAAAATAATTTTTATATCTTCTGAAAGCAGGGAATATATGCTTTTCAAATATATAAAAATATTGAATTCATAAGGAAAATAAAAAAAATCATATCGAGGGGGAAAATGACCTTGCGACAAAGCGTTGCGTCATATTTAGACGAAGCCATCCTTCACTTTAAATGCTTTTTTTTTAATCTAATGGCTTTACTTACTTTATTGATTTTTACATAGTCAAAATATAGAGACAATTTCCAAAAATATGATATATAGATCATGTATCTTATGGCCGTAGTTTCAAAGCTTTAGAGGCACCCCTTTTGCGTAGTCCTGTTTTTACGCGCCACCGGTGAAATAGGTAGAATAATAAAAATAATGTTCTTATAGCTAATATGTTGCTATTGTCGTTAAATCGTTTGCTATAATTCGTGCATAAAACTTTGGCTTTAAATTGTAAAATGATTGAATTACTTTGGCACTGATGAGAGTCCTCATCCCAGTAAAACCAAAGGGGATAGCTTTCCCCACTGTTGTTCCTATCCGTAAATAAACGTAAAACAGAGAAAGCTCCATTGTTAACAAGTTCTTCAAGATTGGAACTTTGATATGAATACCGTCATTAAATGAAACAAAATATATTTTAGAAGGTGGACTTACTGTGATGAAGCTGTATTGACAGTGACGAACAGTATGGATAAAAAGATGACGACGGCCTCCATCATCGAATGTTTTATACAAATTTAATATACGGAAGATTAAAGCGTATTTCCCGGTATGCACACAAGTAAGAGCCCCAAGAGAAATGCCAGCTAGTAACCGACCGCCGGACAGACACTCTTATTTATTGGAGTTTATTCCGCAGATATATGTACCTATACTTGATTGATAACATCACAATATTTTGTCCTAGTGTATTATGGCATGTTATGCTAAGGTGTTATTGTATAGAGGGATATTTTCGTCCAATATTGCTTTTACTGCGATGCATTAAAACATTTTCTCCCATTTTGAGATCATACGCGACATTTCTCACATTTTTTAAAAGAGTTATTTTTTCCAACTCCTCAATATGAAGATTTATTGTATTATTTCTGAAATAGATTTAAAGTTTATATTGTAGTAATGTAACCACACTTCGTATATTGGTCTGGTCAGCTGAATGGTTAGATCATATAACTATGGATGCAATGGTTCCGGGTTCGATCCCCGATTGGCCCCAAAATTTCCCCACTTTCTTTGCTACAATAACTTTGTAATATCCACTTATATACAACCCCCTGCAATGCAGAAAAGCTGACTTTTCATTTTTAATTGCCACATCAGGAACTATGAAACTATACCAACCCTAAAACAAACATGGTAATATTTTTAAAGAAACAATATGGGAGTAAGTGAATTGTACTTGAAATGTCACAAAATTATATGATATTAAGAAACGTACCATATGACCTTAAAGGCCGGTACTGGGGGGGGGGGGGGGGGGGGGGGTATAAATAGCAACCAACTAGGAAATTGGAGGAAATTTCAATTTTCCTGCCACCCTTCACTTCAGATGACATATTCTTGAATTTATACTAATATCATCAATTTTAATCTGGAGGTAGTTATGTGAATACATTTTGGTATTTTTTTTTTTTGAGAATGCTAGAAAATATTTCAAAGTTTTAAAGAAATGAAGTTTTTATGACTTCAAATTCTGAAGTGATACTGCTATTCAAAATTTGCCAGTTTTGACAGCAGAGCTAACATTTTCTGTTTATATTTACAACGGAACCACTTATCTCCACTGACGCAATCAGAATTGTTGCTGAATATGATTATGATGTCTTAATTATCTAACCTCAGCAGAGAGAAAGAAAAGTCCATTAATTATGTTTATTGTTATAAATATACAAAGAACACACACGTCATGTAATCATGTCTGTGCGTCCCGCTATTCAGACTGTTATCTCTCGACAAGTACTGACAGTAATTAATACATGGGCACCCCAGTCAACAGATATTTAACAGTCACGATTAGATGTTCATCTCTCAAAATCTTTAAAAAATCCAATAAAGAAACTTGTTGAAAAAATGTTCATAGAAAATATCCATATAATTATCAAACTAGACAATACAGTTACTGTTAACGGTGCCCCATGTACGGTGTGTTTTGGGTTGGCGAAGCAAAATATCACAATATTAACAACACATTCTGGTAGAATGTCCGTACGATGACTTGTCACATTTGTAAGTCGGGTGTCTGATTAAAGCACCATAAATTTTCTCTCTCTGTATCTTTCATCCAGAAAAACACCTACATGTATGAAAATGCAATGTCGAAAATAACATACGTTTTCTTTCATAAAGAGTTATTTCTTCTGTCAGGTGACACTGGTTCAGTAGATCACCACATTTGTCTTTTTCTCTCATCTGTGATACATGCTTTGCAAAAACATTTTTGGCATTCATCACAATTTTCATTGTACGGGATCCGGAATGTCCTTTCAAAGTCCTCCCCACTTTTGTCCTGATTATCATCATTGCCTTCTTTTGATAACATTTCATCTAACTCTCATTCATTAAAATATGTATCCCTTTGTTCTACAGTCACCCCAAAGAAAAATTATACTGGTCTCCTCACATTCCTACATTTTGAAACAAGAAATGTGGTCAGAATTGGAGGGAAAAGTTTAGAGCATGGGATACCAAAAGATATTTATAGACATGTTGCATCTTATTTTGTAATTTCTATTATCATTTTTACTTTACTTTCAAAATATCAGAATTGTCATCAAATATTCTCCCAAGCCGTTGTTTTGGTTTTGATTAATTTTGTTTTTATTATTACATTCCGTTTTGAAATCGCCCTCATAAGATAACCATGTAATAAGCACCACATACATGTAGGATGATCGTGAAATGGGCAAAAATAAAACGAAGACGAATATATACCTTTATTATATAGCTAATAAATAGTCTATTATAAAATCTGCCTAAAATCTAGAGAATGCGTTCAATATCCTGAAAATTTATTGAACGCTAACTTTGCATTGCGTAGATTGTGTGCGCCCGAAACATTCCGAGTATGAGTGTTCAATATTGACCTTACCGAAACGACGTAAACCAATCGTAACTACTCGGCTATTTCCGTAACCGCAAATGAACCTCGTATGTGGATCGCCGTCATCAGAGTCAGTTGCTATATGTACACAAACGTAACTATGACGTCACCGTCGTACGGGACAATATGAAACGCGAGCTATCAAATGCATCTTAAGATATCATACGTATCTAAGGTATTCTACCACTATCTATTCCCACTTATATGTTTATGTAATACATGTAGAGTGAATAAGACTTTAATAATACCAAAACTGAATTTGTGGTGAAAATCTAAATAACACATTATACAGGGATTCGGTTCTGGTCGTTTAACCTCATCCACAGGCGCGCTCCGGCGAAGAAATACATCGATTTGATGCAAGTTTTGCGCCGATACACGTCCGAGTCTTCTTACCGTTTACGGAAAAGGACGCGCGATGATCCGATTGGACGTAAACAAACCAAAATGGCAGACGAATATTGAACAGTTAAGAAATGCATGCTGATATTGCACACTTTCACCTTAGATGCCTATATTGATGACTTCTCGTCTAATTTTGAGTGAAAAGGGATATAATTTAACAACTAAATACTTTAACTATATAATAGAAGGGTTATTGAACTTATATTGGTGAATAAGCTCGTGCATTTTCACAGCCAACTTGTGCCAATATTCACCAATTTCAGTTCAATAACCCTTTAATATACAGTATAGGTATTTTGTTGTTTTGAACAATATTCGGTCCAGTCGATGTATTTGAAGCCACAATGGGAGCACTATTTCTTACGCTTAAAACTTATTCTACAAAAGCAAGCGAATCGTTTATCAAAAGCCTAGATTATCATAAATGTTCTTAAAGTGAATGTGGTTAATGGGTGGTAATATTCTATACCATCTACTGTAGATTAGTCATTTAGTTTTAATTGTGACAATGATTAATGTAATAATTGTTGGGTTTTTTTTTTCAGAATTAGTGCATGACCAAGACTTACGTACTTATGAAAGAAAAGATGCTCTTATATATCCTCATAGTTCTGATCGATCAGGTAACCAAATTCTTTGACATTTCTTAAAACAGACGCTATCTGCAAACTAACAACTTGATACATGGGGTGATTTAAGCTTCGTCAACTTCATGTATTTATGTAGCAATATTCCCATTATCACCTGCATGAAATGTTAACGTCTCTCAACAAATTCAATACGCAGGGGCGTGTTCTGCGTATGATAAGTTTTTAAATCGAGGCAGTCTACTGACCGATAAGTTGATGTTTCAGTGGTTTAAACGGTCTCGGTTTAAAGTTAGCTGTAATAATGTAGCCCTCTCCCGATATTTTTTGGGAGAGAGCTACAACTCCTTAGGATCTCTGTAATGGTGCAAATGCGGGAGTGATTCATTCCCGCAACATTTTCGATCATTCTAAACATTTGCTAAACGTAAATAAAATGATATTCTATGTTTTTTAGTCAATATATAAATTTTCAACCTGCAACTTACGATTTGTGAGGCTCTATTCTACTGTTTTCAACAATTTCGATACATTCCATTTTCTCGATTCATATTTGTGCGCCATGTTTGATGACTGAAGTTTCAACTTCCGATTGTCAAGTTATTTGCATATGCTATATAAGGTAGTATTTACATCAGTGGACAAGTACGGAGGAGAAAGCTATTTCGTAGGTATTAAAAAGGCTTAGATTTAATATCAAGTTAAAAAACGAACAACAGAGTGTAAATTCTTTCTGTAACCATATGATTTCCCTTTCTTTCTCGGAGTGGCTCGAGTAACTACATTTCCGCGCAGATTGACATGTTTAGGTTTTTCAGTAGATCCACCTACGAGATCTCGCGATAACAAGCATGGCGGAACAGACGAAGAATTTTGCAAGCTGTACATGATGTTTAGTGAAAAACACCTTTATTAGACATGCCCGAGGACAAAGTTGATACTCCTTTGGGTGTATACAACCTTTAGGAGTAATACACGGAGCTTATTTTGCACCATTACAAAGATCCTATGGAATTGTAGCCATATTCCGAAAACATCAGAATAAAAAAGAATCGGATAGGGCTACATTATTGCAGCATTTCGAAAATTTTATTGTCATTATAATGATCTAATTTACAAAGACAACCCGTCGTTAGGTCGAATGCTATCTGAAGTGTTTGATACCAACTGTTAGACCGTTCTCTAAATGCTAAATTTGACTACGGATTGCTCTGTTTACCTGATCGAAATATATGGTTAATGGTGGGTGTGAACAATTAACAGGGTTAACACGGTAATAGCAAATACTCCTCCTAGGCATCTGATCCCACCTGTGGTGTGTCAAGGGGTCCGTGTTTGCCTTTTTTAATTTTGTATATTTATCATAGGCATTATGGGATTGAAATATTGTTATGTGTATCAGTGAATATGTTACATGTATTATCTGTGTTAATTATTGATAACATATCAATATAAAAATAGAAGTAAATTAACTCTAATTGGTTGGCATCCAACACAGTAGATAATATTAAAACATATTCGCCTCCACGTCCCTTAACCTTCGAACTGAGTTTAACAAAATTGATTTTTCTGATATTGAACCAGATATAAGCTGAAAATTCCTAAATTGATTCTGTTGGTTGTTATAGTAGGTCGTCCATTGAAATATCACTTCTCTTATTACTTTCGAATAGATCTTGCTCTCTTCCTGTGATCAAAGATGGATAACCAGTTATCGTTTCGTAAACTCTAGTAGTTGGAATCCATGTTTTAAATCATTCAATCATAACCATGCTTCAGTTTTAGACACATTAAATATCCCAGTCAATGGGTCGGATGAATATGAGTTACCGTGCCTATACTGGATTCCTAAACTTCATAATAACCCTTACAGAGATACATTGCTGGATCCAGTAAATGTTCTACCAAGCCCCCATCTTTCCTCCTCACGAAAATATTAACAGCTTTGAAGGCGAAACTTCAATCGTACTGTGCGACAACGTATGCCAGAAGTGGTGTAAATCAAATGTGGATTTTAAAAAATTCTAAAGAACTCTTAGTAAACTTGAAATCACAAAACCTTTCTCAAATCAACAACATCCAAACGTATGACTTTTCAACACTTTACTGGACCATTCCTCACTATCAATTAAAGACAAGACTTTTGACAGCATAGACTGTTGCCTTTTCAACAAAAATGGAAAACGCAGATATTCCTATTTAGTGATCAGTCATCCAAAACATTACTTTGTTAAACGCCACTACGATTCCACGCACAAGTATTCTGAAGTTGAAATAAAAATATGCTGGAGTTCTTCATTGACAATATATTCTTGGTCTTTGGTGATCAGGTCTTCCAACAGTCTGTTGGAGTTCCCATGGGCACGAATTGAGCGCCTTTGTTAGCGGACCTGTTTCTATATTCACATAAAGCAGAATTCATTCAAAACTTTCTAAGCGAGACAAAAATCTCTTGTTGTGGCCTTCAATTCGACATTTAGATATATTGACGACGTAAGTTTCATTCATATGTCGATTCGATATATCACTGTGAGCTCGAAGTAAAAGACATCACAGAGTCGTCAACGTTTGCTTCATACTTAGATATTTTATTGGAAGTAGACTTTAACAGCAAACTGACAACTCAGCGGATGATAAACGGGATTATTTCAGCTTCTCTATCGTCAACTTCCCATATTTATGTGGCAATATTCCATTATCACCTGCATATGGTGTTTATATCTCAACTGATGCGATACACAAGAGCTTGTTCTGCTTATGTCAGTTTTTAAATGGAAGCAGGCTTCTGACAAACAAATTGATGGTGCATGGGTTCTAACAATCTCGTTTAAAGTCAGCAGTCAGCATTTCGCAAATTCTATGGTCTTTCTAACAATCTAGTTTGCTAATACAACCTACAGACTGTGGACAAAAGTATTCGCACGATCGCGTCATTTTTCAAACGTGTTTATCGAGTATCATGCATTGCGGGCTATCTCTCTTTGCACAGACATGAGTTATCCTTTCACCGATGATGTATTTAAAAAGTTGAAGGTCATTTATATGACGTAATGATGTTCGTGGTCGTCTGCAACTTTGTTTATACAGGCAAGGTATTGATTAGAAAACATGAGTTGTAAACATCGGAACTCGGTATAGGCTGCTAAGAAAACATGTAACATTAGTTCAGGGCTGTAAAAGTTCCGGGGAAGTTGGAAAATTATTAAGAATTCCTACATCAACTGTGTATAGTGCTTGGAATAAGTTTCGAGAGCGGGCTACAACAGAAAACCAACAAAGAAGTGGACGAAAGAAATTAGTGAGTGCACGTGCAGAATGGAGACTTGTTAGATAGACGCAGTTGGATAGAAAAAGATCACTGTCGGACGTTACAAAAATATAATAAAAATAACACTGCAAATATTCAAACCCCCCCCCCCCCACTATTTGGCGATGTTTAAGAAATGGATACTAAATATGTGTTTGTATCAAGAAAATACGGTCCGAGTTGTCAATCGTGTAAAACGTCTGCAATGGTGTGTGGGTAAAATAAACTGGACCGTGGAAAATGAATGGAAAATGGTACTAATTTCTTCTGACAAGTGCCAGATTGTCTACGGAAAATACTGTCCATATATATATATATATATATATATATATATATATATATATATATATATGGAGAAGAAGTGATTTAAATCTTGACTGTCGGACTGTATTTTCCCCCGAAACTGGTAAAATATATGGGGATGCATTACGTGTCATGGCGTTATTACTCTATGCAGAGTTAATACATATAGCAACATGAATAACTCTGAAAAATTTGTAGATAACTTGTGGCATGTACCACAAAACTCTTTCAAGATGACAATTATCTGTTTATGGATGGCCATACACCTGTTCATTGATCTTGTCTTTCAACCAATTACAAAACTGACAAACAAATTCCAGCACTGAAGTGGCCCACACAATCACCTGATTTATGCCCCGTAGAAAACATTTGGCTGGTAATTAAAAGAAATTTCATATCACATTCGTACATTAAATTCTGGTGATGAACTGTATCACAAAATTCTGGAAATCTGGACTTCGTTTACAGTAAATTATACAAAATCTCCATGCACCCTTCCACAACGAGTGCGCCAAGTTCAAAGGGCCTGAGAGTATATCACGAACGTATTTTAGGTACTTGACATTTATTTTTATTGATTATTGATAGAAACAAATTGTTTATTTACAATATGTTTGCATTTACAAGTTATTTGTCCTGTTCAGACACTCCAAAACATGTTTGCTTACCGTCAAGCGTTTTCGATAAACAAATTGGCCGCCATCGCCCGTGCGAATACTTTTGTCCACAGTCTGTATCATTGGGCCAAATGCTATCTGACGTGTCTCATACCAATTGTTAGACCGTTCGTGGTACACTCATTTTGACTACGGATAACTTCGTTTACCTGATCAAGATATTGGGCTCACGGCGGGTGTGACCAGTCGACAGGGGATGCTTACTCCTCCTAGGCACCTGATTCCACCTCTTGTGTGTCCAGGGGTCCTTGTTTGCCCAACTATATTTTGTATTGCTTATAGGAGTTATGAGATTGATCACTGTTCGTTATCTTCATCTTTCATTTACTCGGACAAAACGTAACGTTGGCTACCCTCCATGTAAAATATTCACATTGCTCCCTGGATTCGGTAGAAAGAATAATAAATTGGGGATAAAGAAAATAAGACAGGGATGTGTGTATGTGATCCACTTAAAATTCTGGATGGATTCCTTATGATCACCTGGAGTGATTATCGGTATCACTAAGTCTTCACATACATGTACAGTGTTACATCATTATATCGCCAGCTTTTGTTCCAGCCTATTTTTGCGTTATATTGAGGGTGGCATTATAACGAAATTAATCACTTTAGTTCCTTGGCACGTTCGGTCGCCCGGCAATGATACATGCGGCACATTTGGTAGCCGACGACCATTTGTGCCAAACGTTTCTTCGCCAGCGACCAAACATGCAGCACGTATCGTCGCCAATTTTAGGCCATACATGAGCACGAATGGTAGCCACCCAAGCCCCCTGTCCCAAGCTCCAACTTTGCTTTTGTTTTGCAAAAAGGTATGTGTGTTCATGCGTGACTGTATTTGAGTGACGGTGTTAGTGTGTGCGCGCGTGCACATGTATGTGTGTGCATTCATGTGTAATAAAGTTTGTTTTGCAATTCACACGCACACCTGTGCACACATTTGTGACACAAGCACGATACAAAGCCAACGAACAAAAAAGCATTTCTGGACGGAATTTGATGTGAATTTATTTTGCAAACACAGGATTCGCAACATTTTAGCAACACAATTCTCTGACATACATGTACCATTGTTTTGACACGCCGTTTTTACATTTATTCCTTTTCAAAGATATCTCATAAATCTTATAAGGCATCTTATGAAAGATACAAATATCCTAATATGTTTTTTTTACGCGAGATATGTTATATAGTATACAATATATCTCATAAACTTTATAAGATGTCTTATTAACGTTTTTGATTTAAGATATCTCATTCACTCTTGTAAGATATTTTATAACTTTTATACGGTATCTTATAAAAGAAATTCTATAATATATCTCAGATATTTTATAAGATATCTTGTAGAACATATAAGATATCTTATATGTTTTATAAGATATTTCTTAAACTTCATAAGATATCTCATAAATGAATTTTTACATTCAAGATATCTTATAAACCATATAAAGTATCATATTGTTGTGTAATACTTGCACCCGAGTGACACCTGTGACCTAGATTGTTCTAGAGTTAAATGTTTATCACATAGTAGAAAGATGACGAACTGTGTCTTTCAAGAATGTACCAGAACATTTATTCTGACTATGAATACACTGTGAATTAGCCGATGTTAAGCTCTGGTTAGACATCCACTTTTAGTTACGTGTAGGCATTTTGGATTATTCTATAACTGGGACTCTATAACTGGGACTAGGATTTAGGAATTTCGTTGGAAATGAACAGCTGATTTGTGATTTGTTTTATATACAGATTCAGCTCGGCACGGACATTGTTTATTATTATACTTTCATGTTAAATACTCGAATCTGATTGGTTGAGACGCATTTGAGACAACATGATATTAGGTCATAAGATGCATCAACTGACAAAATTTGATGATCCTAGTCCTTATACTAAGCAAAATATCAAAGTTTTAACAAAACAAAATTTAAGGTCAACTTTGAAGTGACCTTGATATCACACCCTTTGCCCTAGGATAATGCCTTGGACAATTTTTTATATACAACCTATCCTTATCCTTAGGTATAAGTTTGGTAATTTTCTCGGGGTGAAAATTTTTATTATTATACTTTCATGTAAAATACTCGAATCTGATTGATCGGGAAACATTTGAAAAAATATATTGTTACCCTCTGAGAACAGAAAGCACGCGCTCCA
Source organism: Ostrea edulis (assembly GCF_947568905.1). NCBI lineage: Eukaryota > Metazoa > Mollusca > Bivalvia > Ostreida > Ostreidae > Ostrea > Ostrea edulis. The sequence goes on from NC_079164.1 coordinate 68,329,721, forward strand.
GGGTGATAGTATCTAGCAACGCGTAACATTACTTGACAACGGGTGATATAAAAAATTATCACATGCGTCAAATTTATGCGCGTACGGTTCGCCGTGGATTGTTAGACGACGTCGTTTGAGCGTTTGTAACAAAAGTCCAAAAGTAGGTCACGGTGACCGACTTTTGGTCGACACACTGAAGACTCAAGATGCATCAACGGACAAGTCAAATAGTATTCAAATATAGCCGTCAAATTCCAAAAGAAGGCCACAGTGACCTACTTTTTGGTCAACACACTCCAAAGACTCAAGATGCATCAACTAACAAAGTTTGATAATTGAAGTCAAATAGTATCTGAAATATTCAGATTTAAACGTCAAATTCCAAAAGTACGTCACAGTGACCTACTTTTTGGTCGACATACTCTGAAGACTCAAGGCCCATCAACTGACAAAGTTTGATGATTGTACGTCAAATAGTATCGGAAATATTCAAATATAGCCGTCAAAATCCAAAAATAGGTGATGGTGACCTACTTTTTAGTCAACACACTCTGAAGACTCAACATGCATGTTGTAGAACATTTAGATAATCAGGTACTATTTGACTTAACATCATCAAACTTCGTTAATTGATGAATCTTGGTTAGTGGGAGTTTTTGCCTGTTCTACAATGTATCAGAAGAGCGATTCTAGGCCCATGGGCCTCTTGTATAAGATATCTCATAAACTTTATAAGATATCTTGTTCAATATACAAGATATCTTATAAAGTTTATGAGATATCTTATATAGTTTAAAATATCTTATATATTATATGAGATATATTATCAACTGTAAATCATATGAGACATCTTATAGAATTTATTAAATATCTGATTTAAAATAAAAGATATCTCATAGATTACATTAGATACTTTTATAAGGGAGTAGATATAAATATGGCGTGACATACATCCTGATAAGTAAGAATGCGCAAACACGCATACAAATATACATGAGCACACAGAGTGAAATACAAAGCAAGTACTATAGTACTACCATTTCTCATGATTTGATAAGAAAATAAAATCTTTGAATTCGGCATAAACAACACTGCGTACACAGTTTTAATTTTAGTGAACATAATATTCATGGACAGCACTTTACCACTTACCTTGTTAACTTATTGGAAGAACATCCATCAGTACTATCATGATGAACAAAATTTTAAAACAAAGGAATTTAAGTCAGCTACAGTACTAGCGATAAGCATGAAAGTAAAATGTACGAAATAGCTACAAAATTGGTACTTTTATAAAGTACGCATCAAATTGAACAGGTGGAGTAAGCAAATCTATGAATTGCAACTTCATAGATATGAAGCACTTTTCATGCATGAACTTGGCTTTTTAAAATAGAGCCGTTATTTTAAAAAGTGTTAATCACACACACAGTTATCTTTCTCTCTGTTATTGAATTTGGCGTGGAAGAGAGAGAGAGAGAGACGCGAGGACACTGTATATATGGTTGCATGAGTGAGAGAGAGAGAGAGAGAGATTGCATGAGGGTGATTGGAGGGCAGCGCGGGGATAGCTCTGACTTGTTGAAGAGTAGGCGTCTATGGAGGAATACTACAGTTTTGCGGGTATATCCATGTCATGTTTTGTGCACCCTCTCCTCTTGTAGGCCTGTCCTTTTATGCCACATTTATTAAATGTAAGATTAGACCTATTCTCTGCACACTTGAAACATGTCGAAGGTTTGAAAAGCTTTTTCGAATCGGAATAAGATGTGCTGGGATTTTGATAGGGGCGTCCATTAGCATCTGATTGTTAATTGAAGGTTACTAGAAAGCGCCACATGTCCCTTAGCTTTTACCCGCCAATTCAAAAGCCTCGTTCAGTTCGATCAAACCAGAAGAAATTGAAGAAGAATTTGGAGAAGGGGGAGGGGGATTAGAAGGGAGAACGAGAAGAAAGAGGAATATATGCTGGAGGGGGAGGAGAAAAGCAAAGTTGGGAGTGGGAGCTTGAGTGGCGACCATTCGTGCTCGGGTATAACCTAAAATTGGCGTGAGGTTGGACACGATTGGTCGCCCGACGACGATACGTGTGGCACAAATGGTCGCCGGCGACCAAACGTGCAGTACGAATGGTCGTCGGCGACCAAACGTGCAGTACGAATGGTCGTCGGCGACCAAATGTGCCGAAACGTCCAAACGTGCCGTAACATACCACATATTTGATTGCGCCCATGACAAAATGTCCTTATGGCATATTCAAGAGAACAGAGAAATAACGTCACAAAGATTTGACGTTACGTAGGCTTAGCGCCATACGTAAAGATGTATAACATGTATGTACACGCACATGATTCAAATCCACGTGACACTGTTAGATTTAATCATGCTTATAAGATATTTACGCTTTAAACCAAACTAAAAAGACAGTTTGGAAACAATAGGTTTGGATGGAATATTTATAGAATTTATTACATTTAAGAATCTGAATGTTCCGCGTCGGTTTCTTTCGGCAGCGGACAAAAATAAAACATACATGTAGGTAACAGCAGATATAGCAACTCCATGAAGGCTCATCTAAGATTTTGTTTATTTCTTTCAACAATTAATCATGAATGAGTCTGAGGTAAAAACAATTAATGATTTCCTATACAAAAGTTGAATCCATTTTCTAAAAAATCATGATCCGCCTCGGCTACGGCAATGTTTGCACTGTCAAGTCGATGTACCCTATCATAATTCATTATTTATTATACATAATTTACAGAGTAGTAAAAAGTCATGAAAAACTTGAATATTTTTGGGTTAGTGGATTCTGTATGAAAAATCTGTGCGACAGGTATTGCTATTTATAAATCAAAGAGAGATAATTCTTTGACAATAACCTAGTTGCTACGGTATTTCAAAGGAAAATGAAAGGTGAAGATAACAAACAGTGATCAATCTCATAAATCCCGTAAGCAATTAAATAGATAGTTGGGCAAACACGGGCCCTGGCCCCAAGCCCATAAACTGAGAATAGACTTAAGTCTATATTTCAAATCCAGCTAACTTTGACAATAATTTCCATCAACAAATAAAATTTTCAATATATGTTTGCATGATTTTAATTTATAAACCTGCAGATTTTCAAACATCTGCTCTAGATAAATCCTCAGATATAAGTAATCAATAGTTTAACTTAAGTCTATTCTCAGTTTATGGTCTTGGGGCCTGGAAACTGATCTGTGTTAATTCAACCAAATATGAAAAGATCACTTGCTATTCACATGTTTATTAAAAAATTATTGGGGACCGGTTAATATTTATTTGGGGGGGGGGGGGGGGGGGGGGGGGGGGGGACCGGTGCATTCCATATTTCCATTTTTTTTTTAAAAAAAAACCTATGTCCTATCTTCTAAAAATACAAAAAAAAATGTTGCTGTCCTAAATCAGATGTGTAATTAAAATGTGTTTGGTCTATCTAATAAATAAAGATGTATGATTAAACAAATTTTTACTTCATTTTAAAAAATCTCCTGAGTTCTTCAAAATCATCGCTTAAAATTTGTCTCTCCTGTTATATATCAGTTGAGGGATTCAAGCTCCTGAGATACTTTTGTTTACTTTGTCATGTTTGTTTGGTAATTTTTCTAAAAAAGTTACAAATCTCATTATTTTCATTTTATTTTTGAATTGTGGTTTAAAGTGCTACATTTTGCATATTTAATTACTGTTTTACTGAATTGTTGTCTCATGTACTTGGATTTTTCACATCTCAGTATTCTCTATGAAAGGTGAAGATAACGAACAGTGATAAATAGCATAACTCCGATAAGCAGTAAAAAATAGATAGTTGGGCAAACACAGGCCCCAGGATATACCAGGGTGGATTCAGGTATCTAGGAGTAAGCATTCCCTGTCGACTAGTCACACCCGCCGTAAGCCCTATATCTTGATCAGGAAAATGAAGTTATCCATAGTCAAAATCAATGTGCCAAGAACGGCCTTTAGACCTATGTCTAGCTCTCAGAGTAGTAGCAGTGAGGGTTATTTAACGTGAACACGTCTGCCGCGACACGGGATCTTCGCTCTTAAGGTCTAATCCAAAAGACTCGTGATTGTCACGTCTAAAATGCCGAGCGTTTGGTGAAGGTACAATCACTACATATATTTAAAACGTAGGTTTATAGTGGTCAAGGCATGAACTGGACTCGAGCTCAAGATTACGAAGCCCGTGGAGATCCAGGTTAGAATAGGTCCTCAGTACCCCTTGCTTGTCGTAAGAGGCGACTAAATGGGGCGGTCCTTCGGATGAGACCGCAGAAACCGAGGTCCCATTGTCACAGCAGGTGTGGCACGATAAAGATCCCTCCCTGCTCAATGGTCATAAGCGCCGAGCATAGGCCTAAATTTTGCAGCCCTTCACCGGCAGTGGTGACGTCTCCATATGGGTGAAATATTCTCGAGAGAGACGTTGAATAATATTCAATCAATCAATCGATTACGAAGCGAACGCTCTACCATTGGGCTACCGCGGCAGGTTATAGTCCTTGTAAATATTCTTTTAAGTAGTGTAGGAATCGCCATGAGTAATACGGTTTTTCTGTTGACCTTAGCTTTTTAGTCCCCTACCGACGAAGTCGAGGGGATTTTAGGTTTGCGCCCCCCCCCCCCCCCCCCGTCTGTCCGTCAGTCCAGTTTTCCGCACTTTTTTCTCTGTTCTTGCTGATATTTATTTGGTATTTGGTATGTCGCTTTGCCATAACAAGTTACAGATCAAGTTCGAATTTCGTCTCGGTCCGTTGATTTTTCACTTAGTTATGGGCCTCTGACTTAGAAAAATAACATGAATTATCAGTTTTCCAGACTTTATTTGGTTGTGCTTACAGATATTCATTTGGTATTTGGTATGTCGCTTTGCCATAACAAGTTACAGATCAAGTTTGAATTTCGTCTCGGTCCTTTGATTTTTAGTCCCCTACCGACGAAGTCGAAGGGGACTTTAGGTTTGCGCTCCGTCCGTCTGTCTGTATGTCTGTCCGTCAGTCCTGCAAATCAGTTTTCCGGACTTTGTTTTGTCATGCTTGTAGATATTCATTTGATATTTGGTACATTGCTTTGCCATAACAAGTTACAGATCAAGGTTTAGTGTCGTCTTGGTCCGTTGATTTTTCACTAAGTTATGGCCTTTGGACTTGGAAAAATAGCATGAATTATTAGTTTTCCGGACTTTTTTTTATGTTCTTACAGATACTCATTTGATAATTGGCACATTGCTTTGCTATATCAAGTTACAGATCAAGTTCGAGTTTCGTCTCGGTCCATTGATTTTTAGCTCTTCTGAGCCGAAGGCTCAAAGAGCTAATCATATGGCCATACCCCTTGACCAATTTTTGTCAAATTTGTCACAGGGTATCCTTGGCCCAAGGGCTTTCATTTGTACTAAAACTAGGGTTGTGTCCCTTTAACAAGGGGAGATAATTAGGAAAATGCAAACAAAAGTAGTGGTTGCTAAAAAATCTTCTTCTCAAGAACCACCAGACAAATTATCACCAAACTTATGCCTAAGAATAAGGATAGGTTGTAGATTAAACATTGTCCAAGGCATCATCCTAGTGCAAAGGGTGATATCAAGGTCACTTCAAAGTTGACCTTAAATTTTGTTTTGTTAATACTTTGATATTTTGCTTAGTATAAGGACTAGGATCATCAAATGTTGTCAGTTGATGCATCTTATGACCTAATATCATGTTGTCTCAAAGGTAGGTCATGGTGACCTACTTTTTGAATTTCGCAGGTAATTATTATTAAATGGATTTTGATGCATATCTTGGACACTTTTGAGCCTATGATCATCAAAAGTTGTCAGTTGATGGATCATGTGACCTTAAACCGAGTCATGTGAAAAGTATATCACCATGACCTACTTTCAGAATTTTTTGGCTAATCGTTTATGAATACATTTTAGGTTGTTATTTCAGATACCGAGAGGTTTAGAATCATGAAACCTTGTAAGTTGCTGCGTCTAGACGCCTCAAACATATTTATAAAAAAAGTAAGTCACAGTGACCTACTTTTTGAATTTTGCAGACATTCAAATTTCACATTTTCAATTTTAATGCATATTTTGGACACTATGAAAGCTAGGATCATCAAACTTTGTCATTTGATGCATGTTGAGTCTTCAGAGTGTGTTGACTAAAACGGAGGTCACCATGACCTATTTTTGGATTTTGACGGCTATATTTGAATATTTCAGATACTATTTGACTTACAATCATCAAACTTTTTCAGTTGATGGGTCTTGAGTTTTCAGAGTGTGTCGACCAAAAAAACTGTGACCTACTTTTGGAATTTGACGTTTATATCTGAATATTTCAGATACTATTGACTTCAATTATCAAACTTTGTTAGTTGATGCATCTTGAGTCTTTGGAGTGTGTCAACCAAAAAGTAGGTCACTATGGCCTTCTTTTGGAATTTGACGGCTATATTTGAATACTATTTGACTTGTCAATTGATGCATCTTGAGTCTTCAGTGTGTCGACCAAAAGTAGGTCACCGTGACGTACTTTTGGACACTTACATTTAAATGTTCAGGTACTATTTGACTTAACATCATCAAACTTTGTCAGTTGAAGCATCTTAAGTCCTCGGCGTGTGCAGACTATAAATTAGGTCACCTTGATCTACTTTTTTTAACTTCAAAGCTATACCTAAATCAAATGCTAAGAGGCCTAGAATCATGAACCTGTTTCAGTTGATGTATCTTGAGTCCTCGGAGTGTGTCAATTAAGAAGTAGGTCACTGTGATATACTTTTTGAATTTCATGGCCATATTTAGATATTTCAGATACTAAGTGGCTTAGATCCATCAAACTTATTAAGTTGATGCATCTTGGCTTCTCAGAGTGTGTCAGCTAAAAGATAGGTCACTGTGACCTACTTTTGCTCTTTGTTTTGCAAATCTATACATCTTTCAAACTAAAAACCCAAGGATCATCAAACCTTGTTAGTAGATGAATCTCAGGACCCCAGGATAATATGATCCAAAAGTAGGTCAGGATGGACCCCCTTCTTATATATTTTTTCAGTTTGTCAAATTGTTCAAATTGTTTTAGATGCTACCTTATGAATTGTTAAGCCTAGGATCATTAAACTTTGTCTGTTGATGTATCTCAAGGCCTAATAGTGTATCACACAAACAGTATGTCACAATGATGTAATCCGTGAATTTACAGCTATTTTGTATAAGATAGATAAATCTTCTGTTCAATTTCAAAGTTGGTAAGGATACTTATAAAATCTATTAGCATTGATGTTCCCCTCCTTTCAAAAAATGATGATCAATCCTCTGTATATAGTAAATGTAATTGCATTAAAAATCGGACAAAATACAATGCGATCCCCTTTTCTAATTGTATGCATAGTAAATTTGGTATTTAGCACCCAACCGTCTCTATGTCCCTTGAAAAAATTCATGTAGGATAGAAATATGTACTACCCAGATATGCACGTAGGTTAAGTAACTTCATTTTGTAATTATTTTGATTGCCTAATCTAATAGTGTACTGTATGATATCCCCTTCATACGCTATCATGTGATAGGTCTTTAAAACCTTGTTAATTGATGAATCTTGGTTAGTGAGAATTTTCGCCTGTTCTACAATGTATCAGAAGAGCGATTCTAGGCCCATGGGCCTCTTGTTCATTAAGTTATGGCCCTTGGACTTAGAAAAATAGCATGCATTATTAGTTTTCCGGACTTTTTTTTATGTGCTTACAGATATTCATTTGATATTTGGTATATTGTTTTGCCATAAAAAGTTACAGATCAAGTTCAAATTTCGTCTCGGTCCGTTGATTTTTCACTTAGTTATGGCCCTTAGACTTAGAAAAATAGCATGAATTATCAGTTGCCAGACTTTATTTGGTTGTGCTTGCAGATATTCATTTGATATTTGGTACATTGCTTTGCTATAACACGTTACAGATCAAGTTCGAGTTTCGTCTCGGTCCATTGATTTTTCATTAAGTTATGGCCCTTGGAACATGGATTATCAGTTTTCTGGACTTTTTTTAAAATTTGCTTGCAGATATTCATTTGATATTCAGTACATCATGATGATTGCTTTGCCATTACAAGTTACATATCAATTTTTACAGATCAATTTTGTACCTGAATAGTAGTTGATTTCCAATCATTCCTATCTTGGTTTCCCAATCTTCCTTTTTACCATAACATTGGTCTCATAAAGAACTTTGAATATTGATGCAGTCCAATAATTTTTGCCTCCGATAGGGGATTATGTATTGCTATGCATTACTCTCAGAATGCTTGTTCACTTAGTAATGGCCCTTGGACTTAGAAAAATAGCATGAATTATCAATTTTCCGGAATTGTTTTTTTGGTCGTACTTGCAGATATTCATTTGATATTTAGTACATTGCTTTGCCATAACAAGTTACAGATCAAGTTCGAATTTGGTCTCGGTCCGTTGATTTTTCCCTTAGTGATGGCCCTTTGACTTAGAAAAATAGCATGAATTATCAGTTTTCCGGACTTTTTTTGGTTGTGCTTGCAGATATTCATTTGATATTTGGTACATTGCTTTGTCATAACAAGTTACAGATCATGTTTGAATTTCATCTTGGTCCGTTGATTGTCCATTAAGTCATTGCTCTTGGACGCAGAAAAATAGCATGAATTGTTAGTTTACATCCAAGTTTCTTATCTCTGTAAATAAGTATTAAGAACACTACACTCAGTAAAACTTCTAGCATAGTAATACTACACTATAGATAAATTATTCATGATCATCTACATGTCACATTTTATTGACTTGGTTAAAGACCTAAACCTAATTATAAATTTGTCTTTTTTCTTGGTCTAGTCTCTACTCGAATAGTAGTTGATTGTCAACCATTCCTATCCTGGTCCCTTTTACCATAACCTACATATTAAATGAACGTTGAATATTGTTGTGGTACAGTAATGTTTGCAACCGGTAGGGGACTGTGTATTGCCATGCAATACTCTCAGAATACTTGTTGATGTAGGGACAATATAAATTGATGATTAGCACAAGTTGCCTAATGTGCAGAAAATGTGTTATGATCCTTGTCGAAGATCATTTTGCCAAAGAAAGGGTAAATGGTTAAAACAGTAAGAGCAATATCTGTTGTTCACAATTCTAAGTGTAAGGAAGTTCATGATAGGAATAAATGATTCACTTAGGTACAGTATCAACATCTTGCAATTCTTGTCGTATGACCGTTAAGGCCAGAACCCTAATATACAATCAATCTTTCATGAACATATCAAGGTAATGTACAACGATCAATCTGATCAATCGATACAAAATGAACAGAAGGGCAAACACGGACCCCTGGACATGTCAGAGGTAGAAGCACAGAACTGACAGGTGGGTAGGGCTCCAGACAGCACGTCGATACTTAGTCATAAACCAGGAAAGGACATGGTGAAAGTCTCTAGCAATGCACTTACATTTTTTGCGCCCATCGCTTTTCTTCAATCCCCAAACACGAAAAAACTCTTATTTTCCAAATCTGTTTGAGGTCTGAGTATTCTGGATAATTTTAATTTTCTGGCGTCTACTTGAAGAGCCTTCCTGGTCAATTTCAAATTCTGGAGGTCAAAATCCATTTCATAGCTCCTATTTCCAAACACATCTTATGCCTGGATTAAAAGAAAGCCATTACGCATCATCATATATATTTTTACAAACAGAAGTAAATACAGGAATTCCGTTTTGTATGGATTACACCGAGTCGCAAGGAAATTCAAGCAAAAGCACTGAACAAATAACTTAAAAAGAAATCGACTATGAATTCTGAAAATCGGATTCCCTCATTTATTGGCTCTCGTTCTCATTTAGATATAAATATGTTACCATTACTTTGTCTCGTTTGAAGGCGATATATGAATAATTACATATATTTCAGTCTGTTACCTTAGCTTCAAGCTGTCGTGCATCAACAGCAACCATATCATATGTATCTTCCTGTCCGAAAAACAAAGAGGAGTGGGAAAAGGCGTCCAGATTGAAGAATTGTGAAAGCATAGCAGTCATTCAGAATTGCACAGCTCCTGTAAATTTTAAATATCACTGTTTGATGAACCATTGGCGAAACACAACATTGGAAGTCTGTGCACCAATATTCTACATACAAGGTAAAATCTCTCTCTCTCTCTCTCTCTCTCTCTCTCTCTCTCTCTGTTAAACGATTTGCTTTACGATGAATTATTATATTATTTGTTAAGTATCAGTTGTTTTTAGTTCGTGATCACAGGGTGTTTTACACAATGATTTGTACTGCTTAGTGATTAACATTCATTTAAGGTTATTGTGCCGAGTACAACACCCGCGTTAAAGAAGTGGTGGAAAACTACAACGAAGGATTTGAATGTCTGACGTTCCCTGAATCTCAAAGATGTCCGGCAAGATACGCGTCAAATGAGGCCTACAAATGTAATTCTAAATCAATATGGTACTGAGAGGAAGATAGAAATTATTATAACTTTTCATGTTATTTTCATTTTCTTTCCTTAGATCAGGCGTGCTATATTTACAACCATGAACGAACCACAACAACATCAAGAGCAGTAACTAATGTAATATATATTACTGAAGCAGCAAGGTAATACAAATTTCGATTATGTTTGAATTATCACATTTATCGTATACCGAGTATGTAATGAAGCTCTGTAGTTATTTATAAAATAAATTTTCATATAATTGAGAGAGAGAGAGAGAGAGAGAGAGAGAGAGAGAGAGAGAATTCACATTAAGAAATCTAAATGTGTTACAGGTCTGAAGAGAACGGTGTGATTTGCCTTGAGTTCATAATCATAGTGTGCCTATTGCTGCTTCTCTTTTTAATTACCCTGGTACTTGTTTTGGTCAAGTACAGGAGACAAATTTCGGACAAACTCTTCCCTGAAGGTAAGTCACTAGTGTAATGAATAGTCATATATATATCACATATACCTTTGTATGTCTAAATCTTAAAGGGGAAGACAACCCAAAAGATTTTTACATGATAAATGATAGGATTAATCACATGATAAAGATTTGTCATAGTATTGTGTTGATATACGACCTAGATAAGCTTCAGAACTAATTTGAAAATGTTGAAAATTGAAATTCCCGTTATCTATAGAAGCTGCCATGATGTGGAGCTCTTTTGTATTCAAGACCACAAAAATTAATACTTTTGACGCCACACCATCTGTTCCGGTTTTGATGATCAAAGATGTGCATGTGATATGGTAGATTTTACGAATAAATAGGTTGATGCCTTCCTGTAAAGCAGTTAATTACACTAATGCGAAGGGGAGATGTGAAAAAAGTATTTTTTTCTCGAAGTAATCTGAAAAGAAAATACTATATAAACTGTGGAACCATCATTTGCGTAATGACAAGTTGAAGTTCGAGACAGTTGTATGAAGAAACGTTTACCGTCTGCCTGGTCTGTGACTCGACTGAACGTCTTCTTTTCTTAATTTCTTCTTGCGAAAGAACGGGCTCAAATCTATACGACTCCAAACTTAACTTTCGTCACTTGCCATGTTTACAGTGCTACTGATGAAATAAACCGGAACAGACGGTGTGAGGTCATGAATTAAACATCAATGGCCGCTTTCTTAGCGACGGGTAATTTAGAATACATGATAGATTAATATTGATTTAATTGTTAAGCAAGGATTTTTGTTGTTAAAGACTGTCATTTACGGTGTCAGTAAGTAATACTTTATTCATACTTTCCATTTAACAAGCAAG
>NC_079164.1:68346485-68411485 GCF_947568905.1 Ostrea edulis
TTGTACTGAATGAATGAGAAAAATGATTTCGTTGTAAGCGTGTTTATTGACGATGGTGTAGAGAGTTTGTACCATGGTCGGGTCATGATAAAAATAGAATTATTTTTCAAGCTTATAGAAATCTAGGTACGATTGTATACATAAAAAGGCCAAAAAAAAAATTCTCTCTATAAAATGTTTCTGGAATTAACCTTAATCAACGTTTTAAGAAAGTAAAATATATGCCAGGTATACTATGGCAAAAAAATCAGAATGATATTCCTAATTGAATAACATCATGACATCATGAATAAGACATTTCCCGCCTTTTTTTTCAAAATTAGCCTGAAAACTGTCACGTCATACAGATTATTGCACAGGAAAAGATGTACGTATTTTTCGAGAAAAATGAAAATGATATATATTGTGTATTATTTTAAGATGAAAAACATGCTTGAATATCAATTTGCTCGACGCATGCGCTGTATATTTTCTGAAAGGAAAACCACTTGAATTTGTGGATATTAGGTTTGCAAATCTATTCCTTATTTGAATACCAGAGTTTGAGCTCCAAGTGAAATCGTCGATATTTTGGGCCAAATGACTTTAGAGGGAAAACTTTCAAAACAATGTGATTGTGAAATAAATTGGTGGGAAGATAATGATTTGGAGTGATTAAGGTAGCAGGGGACAGCTTCTTTGGTTCTGAAATATGTGGGTAGGAGGTATACATCAAAGTCAGGTTATGACAGACTAATGAAAATTCATATTTCCCTTTTATGTCAATACTTGTATTTCATATTGGTGTAGTTAATAAATTAATAAATTATGACCATAAATTACATGCAATCTATAAATACTGGTTCTGGTGCACAAAACATGCTCTGAGCAGGTGCCCCTTTTTTGCTTTGCTTTTCTCTAATTTGGGCTAATCCACACCACCCCCACACCATCACAGTACCAAGCGTGGGGATTTAGACACTGTACACAATCAAGAACCCTATCTGCCCTTCTCAAAATTCTAACTCTCATATGGGGCCATCCACCTTCCCTCACAGCTACAGACCTTTTGCTGGACCCTGCATGTTTTCACCGGAATTTCTTCAGTAACTGACCACGTGTCTTAGTGTCGTATTTGCACCCATCTATATGCTAGGAATCATAGTGACACCTACATGTTGTATATCAACCTTTTTATTAAGCACTCAGCTACATTTGACATGCATCCTAAAATTATTGTATACATTTTTACACATGTAATATCACTTCAAATATGGGGTATTCCATTTTTTGAAAAAGTTGACCGGGCCTCTAGTGCGAAACTGTCCCCTGCTACTTTTAAGAATTCTGACATCTCATTTCATTGACGTCAACTCCCATTTTTGACAAATCTGACTTATTCGGAGTGAAACTACACCAATAGATCATGTCGACTGCCCTAAATGTGTACGCAATAAAATTATTAAAAAACCCTACATTTCTGTGTATGATGTTTTCGGATTTCAAACATTTCGATTGAGCATCACTGAAGAGACATTATTTGTCGAAATGCGCATCTGGTACATCAAAATTGGTACCGTATAATTTTTACATGATGTTGTCATTTTAGAGTGATGAGAGTGTTCGAGTAAGATCCCTGTGCCTAACAAATAACATTACAAGTAAATTGTATCTATGGTAAAAGTGACCTTATATGTGGTGCTATATGCTGAACATGTAACCATGAGAACCTGTGTAGAAAATGATGGATTAGAGAGAGATGAAGGGACATAACCGCTCTTAAAATCAAGAAATTTTCCCACTTCACTGTCTACTTCTTTACATACTGTATATGTATAGACCTGAAACATGCTTTCATTAAGTAAACAACTCCACAACAAGACTTTGAATACCTGTTCTTTTCTCACATTCTATTCTAGGCCATCCTAATAGTGAAAAGAAAAGATTCATGCAATTCAGACAAATGTCAAAGGGGAGGTGGCTTGTTTACAAGTACCACCCATAAATGAGAAAATGGTGTTAACTGTGTTTTTTGTGAACAAAATGTCTCTAAAATGACTTATTTCTCTATCTGCGTGTTGCACAAGTATTTTTTCATCAATATGTATCATGGTGCTGAGACGAAATGTGATCTACTGTACCTGAGAGCTGTAAATGAGTACATTTTGTTAATTACATGTAGAACATGTAAAACTACATGTAATCTATGTAAAAAGAATACACAGTATATGAAGTACCCCAAATAACATGATTTTAACCACTAAGCTGATTTACATGTACTTACATGTCACTATGATACTTGACCAGATTCTGGTTTTCCATAGTACTAAAGCATAGCTTACCCCCCTTGACTCTGTTGTCTACCATTGTGACACTAATGTGATACATATATTGAAATAAAGGGTTGTATTACATATCTAATACATTTATCTTGATAATATTAATGAAATTGACTGAATTCCATGGGTTTCAAAAAATGCCATTCTCTTAAAGGTGGCAGGGGACAGTTTCTTTGGTTTTGAAACATGTGGATAGGGGGTATACACCAAAGTCAGATTATGACAGACTAATGAAAAATCATATTTCCATTTTACGTCAATACTTGTATTTCATATTAGTGTAGTTAATGAATTATGACCCTAAATTACATGTAATCTATAAATACTGGTGCTGGTGCACAAAACATGCTCTGAGCAGGTGCCCCTTTTTTTGCTTTGATTTTCTCTCATTTGGGCTAGTCCGCACCAGCCCCACACCATTACAGTACCAAGCATGGGGATTTAGACACTATGCACAATCAAGAACCCAATCTGCCCTTCTCAAAAATCTACCTCTCATATGGGGCCATCCACCTTCCCTCACAGCTACAGACCTTTTGCTGGACCCTGCATGTTTTCACCGGAATTTCTTCAGTAACTGACCACGTGTCTTAGTGTCGTATTTGCACCCATCTATATGCTAGGAATCATAGTGACACCTACATGTTGTATATCAACCTTTTTATTAAGCACTCAGCTACATTTGACATGCATCCTAAAATTATTGTATACATTTTTACACATGTAATATCACTTCAAATATGGGGTATTTCCATTTTTTGAAAAAGTTGACCGGGCCTCTAGTGCGAAACTGTCCCCTGCTCCCTAAGTTCAAAACAATATTTGGTAGTCCGTAATTTTGTTGATTCGGATATGGTAAACAGTGTCGACAACGAAAAATAATATGATTGCCACAAGAACACGATTAAACAGCAAAATCAACAAAGTCAATTAATAGACACATAAATCTCGCATTAAAATCAACAATGCAAGAGGCGAGCGGGAGAGAAGTCTAAGGAAAAGATACTGTTATTATTTTTCAAGGTAACATAGTTTTCAAGGTCAAACAAATTAAAGGCGCAATCTAGAAATATTAATATCGCAACACAAAGAGGTATACGAATTTGAACTTATGTTTATTTAGAATGATCTTTTTTGGCTATATTTAGCTCTAAAACTTCATAGTTATTTCGGATTTCAAACATTTCGGTTGAGCATCACTGAAGAGACATTATTTGTCGAAATGTGCATCTGGTGCATCAAAATTGGTACCGTATAAGTTTTACTTTATGACCCCTGGGTCGAGGCCTCTGCTGGTGGACTGTTAGTCCCCGAGGGTCTCTACAGCCCAGTAGCTAAGTACTTCGTTACTAGCTTGAAAATACGGATGTATATTTAATTGCTGTTACAAAATTTAGAAATTCATTTCAAATTTAAGGATTATCTCCCTCATGCATAGCTCTTATCCTTGGACGATTTGGCTCCACTTTTTTGGCTATATTTAGCTCTAAAACTTCATAGTTATTTCGGATTTCAAACATTTCGGTTGAGCATCACTGAAGAGACATTATTTGTCGAAATGCGCATCTGGTGCATCAAAATTGGTACCGTATAAGTTTTACATAATAATTTAGAGGTCTAAAGATGATATATTAATAATGATATACTAGTCTTCAAGGTCAATACATTTCCCCCTTTATTATCAGTGCTTTTATAAATTTCTTTACTGGCCTTGTATCTTCTTCGATCCGACACATTAAGAAAATAGGGTGTTGTTGGGTTATATATATATATATATATATATATATATATATATATATATATATATATATACTTCCCATCTGTAACAAAATTGAGACTAAATCCTAAAATATATTCTTAATATCTCCCTCATGCATAGCTCTTATCCTTGGACGAATTTGGCTCCACTTTTTTTGGCACGCTGTTTTTGGCTATATTTAGCTCTAAAACTTCATAGTTATTTCGGATTTCAAACATTTCGGTTGAGCATCACTGAAGAGACATTATTTGTCGAAATGCGCATCTGGTGCATCAAAATTGGTACCGTATAAGTTTTACATAGTGTCCACAGCTTTGATGAAATGAATTTCTATTTGGCATGGGTCTTTGAGTTTGGAACCTAAAATAGAGATCTTGTTTTCTCTACTTATCACCTCTGCAGGTCTTGATGTTATTTCTAGTTGCTTAATCATTTAGCACTGTTTTTTTAGTTTCGTAGTGAAGTTCTTTTGCAGTGGATAGGGAGGAATTGATTTGGTACATTGAACAGTTGTTTATATTTCTGAATAACTGTTCTGATTTTGTTTCCTGAACATAAGATATGATCAGCATTATGAATCATTGGATTCTCTTATCCTTCAATAAAAGTGTCTTTGAAAAATTATATCTATGTATTTTTGACAGAGAAGCAAATGATAATTACTCTAGGTATCATATTTGTAACAAATTTGAGACTGAATTATAAAATGTATTCTTGATATGGTGTCCACAGTGTTAATAAAATAATGTTTTATGTATGGCGTGGGTCTTTGAGTTTTGAACCAGAAACATATAAACCATGCTTCAGTTTTAGACACATTTAATATTCCAGTCAATGGGTCGAATGAATATGAGTTACCGTACCTATACTGGATTCCTAAACTACATAAAAACCCTTACAAACAAAGATACATTGCTGGATCCAGTAAGTGCTCTACCAAGCCCCTATATTTGCTCCTCACGAAAATGTTAACAGCTGTGAAGGAGAAACTTCAAACTTACTGTGAGACTACATATGCCAGAAGTGGTGTTAATCAAATGTTAATTCTAAAAAATTCTAAAGAACTTTTAGTAAACTTGAAATCACAGAATTTTCCCCAAATCAATAGCATTGAACCTATGACTTTTCAACACTATACACGACCATTCCTCACGATAAATTAAAGACTAGACTTTTTGACATCGTAGACAGTTGCTTCTTCAACAAAAACGGAAAACGGAAATATTCATATCTAGTGATCAGTCATTCAAAAACTTAATTTGTTAAACACCACTCTGATTCCACGCACAAGTACTCTGAAGTTGAACTAAAAAATATGCTAGAGTTCCTCATTGACAATATCCTCGTGGTCTTTGGTGATCAGGTCTTCCAACAGTCTGTTGGAATTCCCATGGGCACGAATTGTGCTCCTTTGTTAGCTGACCTGTTTTTATATTCATATGAAGCAGAATTTATTCAAAAACTTCTACATGAGAAGAAAAAATCTCTCGCTGTGACCTTCAGTTCGACTTTTAGATATATCGATGACGTTTTGTCTATTAACAATGATAGCTTTCATTCATATGTCGATTTGATATATCCCCATGAGCTCGAAATAAAGGACACCACAGAGTCATCCACTTGTGCTTCATACGTAGATATTTTATTGAAAGTAGACATTAACGGCAAACTGACAACTCAATTGTATGACAAACGGGATGATTTCAGCTTCTCCATCGTCAACTTCCCACATTTATGTAGCAATATTCCATTATCACCTGCATATGGTGTTTATATATCTCAACTGATTTGATATGCAAGAGCTTGTTCTGGGTATAGTCAGTTTTTAAATCGAGGTAAGCTACTGACAGACAAGTTGATGGTACAGGGATTTCAACAGTCTCGATTGAAGTCAGCATTTCGCAAATTCTATGGTCGTTATAACGATCTAGTTCGTCAATACAACCTCGAATTGGGTCAAATGCTGTCTGACGTGTTTCATACCAATTGTTAAGCCGTTCTTGGCACACTGATTTGACTGCGGATAATTCCGTTTACCTGATCAGGATATGGGGCTCACGGCGGGTGTGACCGGTCAACAGGGGGTGCTTACTCCTCCTAGGCACCTGATCCCACCTCTGGTGTGTCCAGGGATCCGTGTTTGCCCAACTATCTATTTTGTATTGCTTGTGGGAGTTCTGAGATTGATCACTGTTCGTTATCTTCACCTTGCATATATCTAGTTTTCTCTATCTACCACCTCTGCGGCATTCAGGGCGTACGAGATTGAAATCGAAAACATTTGGTCTCCTATCATGATCATATTTGTCCAGACGCACGCAAACAATTTTTAGACGCTCAAAATACTTAGACAAGTTGTTACAAACAGGGGCGGATCCAGAAAATGTTCAAATTGAAATTGGACCCAAGTATGTACGTTTTCAACCTCAAAATTCGCCATTGTACTTGTATAACTACTCGGTCTTTTTCGCAAATGGCGATCTTGTAAAATCGATCAAGAATTCAGCTTGAAAAGATGTACAACGTTTACAGTTTTTCTTTGACAGCGTATTTTGGAAAATGATAAATAGATCAAAGAATTCAAGACTTGTCAATTATATTGTGTTTGAAAGCAAAGATACTGGGAATTCGCATTCATTCTGAGATTTTAAGAGTAGTCGGTCTATTTCAAATGGATCATTGTTCATAATTACAAGTAAAGGTAGAGATAATGTTGATTTCGAGTGAAAGTTATTCTTTCTTCAGAATAAAATTGTTGCATTGGAAAATGATATTATTTTTCAATTTCCAAGATATACCAGCGACTCTAAAAATGGAAAATGTTGAGGGAATCCAAGTTAATGATACACTGAAATCTATTATCAGACACAGGAAACATGATCGAAAATTCTATTTTAACTAACAGGCATCTGTATGGTAATGAATAATTCTTTACAGAGAAAGCTACAAAGAGTATCGGTAGCACGTCCACAGAGCAGAATAGCAAAACTAAGTGACATAGTATCACAAAAGGTGGAAAGGTTCTGTTGAATCCGAAACATATCAAGAAATTCCAAATTTTTGAATTTTTTCATTTTAGCTTCACAGCAAGACGAAAGCAAGGTATCACCTAATGCGGAATTAAGTGCAACCACTGTATCTGGTAATTATAACATCTACTTGAATTTGTATAGGCCTGTTATCAATCTAGTATTGTTTATGAGAAAAATAGATTATTCTGTAGAATATAAGCCACACCCTGTCTGAGGTATTTGATTGACAAATCTCAGACAAGCAATGAAGTAAGTTAGAATCTCCTAGTTAAAATCCATCAGTGGGAATTATTTCTGAAATACCTGAAAGGCTTCAATTTACATTGCTATAAAGGAATGATATAAAACATAATATGATCACCATTGTGAATCAATGGATTCTGTTATCCTTCAATCAAGGTGTCTTTTAGAGAATTCTGCATAATTTGTTTTTGCACAGAAAGAAATTATAATTGCTCTACTTCCCACCTCTGTAAAAATGTGACACTGAATCCTAAACTGTTTCTTAATATGGTGTCCAGAGCGTTAATGAAATGACTTTTTATCCATGACCTGAGTCATTAGCTTTGAAGCAGAAATAGAGATCTTTTTCTCTCTACCTACCACCTCTGCAGCATGTATGGTGTATAAGATTAAAACCTAAAACGTTTGCTATCCTATCATGGTCGTATTTGTCCGGACACACGATATCACACATCTAGACACTTTTTTTTCATTTTAGCTTCACTGCCAGGCGAACGCGAGCGGTCATCTAATGCGGTATTAAATGCAACCACTTCATCTGGTAATTATAATATCCATGTTAATTTATATAGGTCTGTTTTCAACCTAACATTTTCTATTAAAAAATTCAAGTTATTCTGGAGAATATGAACTGCCAGTTTTCTTAAGTATCTTAGACAAGCATTGAAATAACTTAGAATATCCTTCTTAATATCCATCATTGGAAATTGTTTGTAAAATACCTGGAAGGTTCTAATGTACATTGCTATGAAGGAATGGAATGATGTTGGGATTTTAATATTCTTTTTAGTTGCTTAGTATGTTTTTTTTGCAGTGGATAGTGATAAAGTGGATAGGTACATCGAAGAGTTGTCAATATTTCTGAATAACCGTCTTTATTTTGTATCTTGAATAGAAAATATAATATGATCAGCACTGTAAATCATTGAAGTTTGTTTTTATACTTTAATGAATGTGTCTTTGGAAAATTATACATATATTAATTTGACACAGAAAAAAACTAATTATTGCTCTACTTCGCATATCTGTTAGAAATTTGAAACTGAATTCTAAAATATAGTCTTAATATGGTGTCCACAGAGTTATTAAAATAAATATATATGCATGGCCTGGGGCTTTGAGTTTTGGACGAGAAATAAAGATCTAGTTCTCTCTAACTACCACCTCTGCAGCATTCAGGGCGTATGAGATTGAAACCTGAAACGTTTGGTCTCCTATCATGATCACATTTGTCCGGACGCATGTAAAGAATATCCAGACGCTCTAATACTTGAACAAATGGTTACAAACAGGGGCGGATCCAGAAAAGTTTCAAAGGGACATTTGAGCGACGTGTGTACTTTTTCAACCTCTAAATCCGCCACTGCACTTGTATAACGACTGGGTCTTTTTCGGAAATGGCGATCTTGTAATATCGATTAAGAATTCAGGTTGAAAAGCTGTAAAACGTTTATACAGTTTGTCGTTTGCAATGTTTTGACAGCGATTTTTGGAAAATGATAAATATATCAAAGAGTTGTCAATGATATTGTGTTTGAAAGCACAGATGGTTGGCAATTCTTATTCCTTCTTAGTTTTCAGAGTAGTCAATCTATTTCAATTGGATCAGAATTCATAATTACAAGTAAAGGTAGAGATAATGTTGATTTCGAGTGAAAGTTATTCTTTCTTCAGAATAAAATTGTTGCATTGAAAAATGAAATTATTTTTCGTTTTGAAAGATACACAAGCGACTCTAAACATGGAAAATGTTGAGGGAATCCAAGTTAACGGTACACTGAAATCTTTTATCAGACACAGGAAACATGATTGAAAATTCTATTGTAACTAACAGGCAGGTGTATGGTAATAAAATATAATTTTTTACAGGGCAAGGTTTAGAGACTATCGGTATCAAGTCCACAGAGCAGAATAGCAAAAGTAAGTGACATAATATCACAAAAGGTGGAAAGGTTCTGTTGAATCGGAAACATATGAAGAAATTCAAAATCTTTGATTTTTTTCATTTTAGCTTCACAGGAAGACGAAAGCAAAGCGTCATCTAATGCGGAATTAAGTACAACCACTGTTTCTGGTAATTGTAACATCTACTTTAATTTGTATAGGCCTGCTATCAATCTAGTATTGTTTATGAGAAAAATAGATTATTCTGGAAAATATAAGCCGCACCCTGTCTGAGGTATTTGATTAACAAATCTCAGACAAGCAATGAAGTAAGTTAGAATCTCCTAGTTAAAATCCATCAGTGGGAATTATTTCTGAAATACCTGAAAGGCTTCAATTTACATTGCTATAAAGGAATAAAATAAAACATAATATGATCACCATTGTGAATCAATGGATTTTCTTATCCTTCAATCAAGGTGTCTTTTAGAGAATTCTGCGTAATTTCTTTTTGCACAGAAGGAAATTATAATTGCTCTACTTCCCACCTCTGTAAAAATGTGACACTGAATCCTAAACTGTTTCTTAATATGGTATCCAGAGCGTTAATGAAATGACTTTTTATCCATGACCTGAGTCATTAGCTTTGAAGCAGAAATAGAGATCTTTTTCTCTCTACCTACCACCTCTGCAGCATGGACGGTGTATAAGATTAAAACGTAAAACATTTGCTATCCTATCATGGTCGTATTTGTCCGGACGCACGATATCACAAATCTGAAGACTTTTTTTTAAATATATATTAGCTTCACTGCCAGGCAAACGCGAGCGGTCATCTAATGCGGAATTAAGTGCAACCACTTCATCTGGTATTTATAATATCCATGTTAATTGATATAGGTCTGTTTTCAACCTAACATTTTCTATTAAAAAAATCAAGCTATTCAGGAGAATATGAGCTGCAAGCTTTCTTAAGTATCTTAGACAAGCATTGAAATAAGCTAGAATATCATTCTTAATATCCATCATTGGAAATTGTTTGTAAAATACCTGGAAGGTTCTAATGTACATTGCTATGAAGGAATGGAATGATGTTTCGATTTTAATATTCTTTTTAGTTGCTTAGTTATGTTTTTTTGCAGTGGATAACGATGAATTGGTTAGGTACTTCAAACAGCTGTCAATATTTCTGAATAACCGTTTTTATTTTGTATCTTGAATAGAAACTATAATATGATCAGCATTGTAAATCATTGGATTTTGTTTTTATCTTTTAATGAATGTGTCTTTGGAAAATTATACATATATTGATTTGACACATAATAAAACGATTATTGCTCTACTTCGCATATCTGTTAGGAAACTGAATTCTAAAATATAGTCTTAATATGGTGTCCACAGAGTTATTAAAATAAATATATATGCATGGCCTGGGGCTTTGAGTTTTAGATGAGAAATAAAGATCTAGTTCTCTCTAACTACCACCTCTGCAGCATTCAGGGCGTATGAGATTGAAACCTGAAACATTTGGTCTCCTATCGTGATCACATTTGTCCGGACGCACGTAAACAATATCTAAACGCTCTAATATATACTTGGACAAGTTGTTACAAACAGGGGCGGATCCAGAAAAGTTTCAAAGGGACATTTGAGCGACGTGTGTACTTTTTCAACCTCTAAATCCGCCACTGCACTTGTATAACCACTGGATCTTTTTAGCAAATGGCGATCTTGTAAAATCGACTAAGAATTCAGCTTGAAAACGGTAGAACGTTTACAGTTTTTCGTTTGCAATGTTTTGACAGCGTTTTTTTTTTTTTTTGAAAATGTTAAATATATCAAAGAGTTGTTAATTATATTGTGTTTGAAAGCACAGATGGTTGGCAATTCTTATTCCTTCTTAGTTTTCAGAGTAGTCAATCTATTTCAATTGGATCACTATTCATAATTACAAGTAAAGGTAGAGATAATGTTGATTTCGAGTGAAAGTTATTCTGTCTTCAGAATAAAATTGTTGCATTGAAAAATAAAATTATTTTTCGTTTTGAAAGATACACCAGCAACTCTAAACATGGAAAATGTTGAGGGAATCCAAGTTAACGGTACACTGAAATCTTTTATCATACACAGGAAACATGATCGAAAATTCTATTGTAACTAACAGGCATGTGTATGGTAATGAATAATTCTTTACAGGGCAAGGTTTAGAGACTATCGGTATCAAGTCCACAGAGCAGAATAGCAAAAGTAAGTGACATAATATCACAAAAGGTGGAAAGGTTCTGTTGAATCCGAAACATATGAAGAAATTCAAAATCTTTGAATTTTTTCATTTTAGCTTCACATCAAGACGAAAGCAAGACGTCATCTAATGCGGAATTAAGTACACCCACTGTTTCTGGTAATTGTAACATCTATGTTAATTTGTATAGGCCTGTTATCAATCTAGTATTGTTTATGAGAAAAATAGATTATTCTGGAGAATATAAGCCGCACCCTCTCCGAGGTATTTGATTGACAAATCTCAGACAAGCAATGAAGTAAGTTAGAATATCCTAGTTAAAATCCATCAGTGGGAATTATTTCTGAAATACCTGAAAGGCTTCAATTTACATTGCTATAAAGGAATAATATAAAACATAATATGATCACCATTGTGAATCAATGGATTCTGTTATCCTTCAATTAAGGTGTCTTTTAGAGAAGTCTGCATACTTTCTATTTGCACAGAAAGAAATTATAATTGCTCTACTACCCACCTGTGTGAAAATGTGAGACTAAATCCTAAACTCTTTCTTAATATGATGGCCAGAGCGTTAAGGAAATGACTTTTTATCCATGACCTGAGTCATTAGCTTTGAAGCAGAAATAGAGATCTTTTTCTCTCTACCTACCACCTCTGCAGCATGTACGATGTATAAGATTAAAACGTAAAACATTTGCTATCCTATCATGGTCGTATTTGTCCGGACGCACAATATCACACATCTCGACACTTTTTTTTAATTTTAGCTTCACTGCCAGGCGAAAGCGAGCGATCATCTAATGCAGAATTAAGTACAACCATTTCATCTGGTAATTATAACATCCATGTTAATTGATATAGGTCTGTTTTCAACCTAACATTTTCTATTAAAAAATTCAAGCTATTCTGGAGAATATGAACTGCAAGCTTTCTTAAGTATCTTAGACAAGCATTGAAATAAGCTAGACTATCCTTCTTAATATCCATCATTGGAAATTGTTTGTAAAATACCTGGAAGGTTCTAATGTACATTGCTATGAAGGAATGAAATGATGTTGGGATTTTAATATTCTTTTTAGTTGCTTAGTTATGTTTTTTGCAGTGGATAGAGATGAATTGCTTAGGTATATTGAACAGTTGTCAATATTTCTGAATAACCGTTCTTATTTTGTATCTTGAATAGAAAATATAATATGATCAGCATTGTAAATCATTGGATTTTGTTTTTATCCTTTAATGAATGTGTCTTTGGAAAATTATACATATATTAATTTGACACAGAAAAAAACCCCGATTATTGTTCTACTTCGCATATGCAAGGTGAAGATAACGAACAGTGATCAATCTCATAACTCCTACAAGCAATACAAAATAGATAGTTGGGCAAACTCGGACCCCTGGACACACCAGAGGTGGGATCAGGTACCTAGGAGGAGTAAGCATCCCCTGTTGACCGGTCACACCCGCCGTGAGCCCCATATCCTGATCAGGTAAACGGAATTATTCGCAGTCAAAATCAGTGTGCCAAGAACGGCTTAACAATTGGTATGAAACACGTCAGACAGCATTTGACCCAATGCGAGGTTGTATTGACGAACTAGATCGTTATAACGACCATAGAATTTGCGAAATGCTGACTTCAATCGAGACTGTTGAAATCCCTGTACCATCAACTTATTTGTCAGTAACTTACCTCGATTTAAAAACTGACTATACCCAGAACAAGCTCTTGCATATCGAATCTGTTGAGATATATAAACACCATATGCAGGTGATAATGGAATATTGCTACATAAATGTGGGAAGTTGACGATGGAGCAGCTGTCCGTTAGAAATTTGAAACTGAATTCTAAAATGTAGTCTTAATATGGTGTCCACAGAGTTATTAAAATAAATATCTATGCATGGCCTGGGGGCTTTGAGTTTTGGACGAGAAATAAAAATCTAGTTCTCTCTAACTACCATCTCTGCAGCATTCCGGGCGTATGGGATTGAAACCTGAAACGTTTGGTCTCCTATCATGATCACATTTGTCCTGACGCACGTAAAGAATATCTAGACGTTCTAATACTTGGACAAGTTGTTACAAACAGGGGCGGATCCAGAAAAGTTTCAAAGGGACATTTGAGCCACGTGTATACTTTTTCAACCTCTAAATCCGCCACTGAACTTGTATAACCACTGGATCTGTTTCACAAATGGTGATCTTGTAAAATCGATTAAGAATTCAGCTTGAAAAGCTGTAGAACGTTTACAGTTTTTCGTTTGCAATGTTTAGTAACTTTTTTTGGAAAATGATAAAAAAAATCAAAGAGTTGTCATTTATATTGTGTTTGAGAGCACATATGGTTGGCAATTCTTATTCCTTCTTAGTTTTCAGAGTAGTCAATCTATTTCAATTGGATCAGTATTCATAATTACAAGTAAAGGTAGAGATAATGTTGATTTCGAGTGGAAGTTATTCTTTCTTCAGAATAAAATTGTTGCATTGAAAAATGAAATTATTTTTCGTTTTGAAAAATACATCAGCAACACTAAACATAAAAAATTTTGAGGGAATGCAAGTTAACGGTACACTGAAATCTTTTATCATACACAGGAAACATGATCGAAAATTCTATTTTAATTAACAGGCATATGTATGGTAATGAATAATTCTTTACAGGGCAAGGTTTAGAGACTATCGGTAGCAAGTCCACAGAGCAGAATAGCAAAAGTAAGTGACATAATATCACAAAAGGTGTAAAGGCTCTGTTGAATCCGAAACATATGAAGAAATTCAAAATCTTTGAATTTTTTCATTTTAGCTTCACAGCAAGACGAAAGCAAGGCGTCATCTAATGCGGAATTAAGTACAACCACTGTTTCTGGTAATTATAACATCTACTTTAATTTGTATAGGCCTGTTAACAACCTATTATTGTTTATGAGAAAAATAGATTATTCTGGAGAATATAAGCCGCACCCTGTCTGAGGTATTTGATTGACAAATCTCAGACAAGCAATGAAGTAAGTTAGAATCTCCTAGTTAATATCGATCAGTGAGAATTATTTCTGAAATAACTGAAAGGCTTGAATTTACACTGTAATAAAGGAAAAATATAATATGATCAGCATTGTGAATGATTGGATTCTGTTATCCTTCAGTTAAGGTGTCTTTTAGAGAATTCGGTATAATTTCTTTTTGCACAGAAAGAAATTATAATTGCTCTACTTCCCACCTCTGTAAAAATGTGAGACTGAACCCTAAACTCTTTCTTAATATCGTGTCCCAAATGTTAATGAAATGACTTTTTATCCATGACCTGAGTCATTAGCTTTGAAGCAGAAATAGAGATCTTTTTCTCTCTACCTACCACCTCTGCAGCATGTACGATGTATAAGATTAAAACCTAAAACGTTTGCTATCCTATCATGGTTGTATTTGTCCGGACCCACGTCATCACCCATCTGAACACTTTTTTCATTTTAGCTTCACTGCCAGGCGAACGCCAGGGGTCATATAATACGGATTTAAGTGCAACCATTTCATCTGGTAATTATAACATCCATGTTAATTTATATAGGTCTGTTTTCAACCTAACATTTTCTATTTAAATTTTCTAAGCTATTCTGGAGAACATGAGTTGCGAGCTTTCTTAAGTATTTTAGTCAAGCATTGAAGTAAGTTAGAATATCCTTCTTAATATCCATCATTGGAAATTGTTCCTTAAATACCCGGAAGGTTCTAATGTACATTACTATGAAGGAATGGAATGATGTTGGGATTTTAATAAAGTTTTGTTGCTTAATTAAGTTTTTTTCCAGTGGATAGAGATGAATTGGTTAGGTACATTGAAAAGTTGTCAATATTTCTGAATAACCGGTTTTTTTTTTGTATCTTGAATAAAAAATATAATATGATCAGCATTGTAAATAATTGAATTCTGTGTTTATCCTTTAATCAACATGTCTTTGAAAAATTATACATATATTAATTTGACACAGAAAAAAACCCCGATTATTGCTCTACTTCGCATATCTTTTAGAAATTTGAAACTGAATTCTAAAATGTATTCTTAATATGGTGTCCACAGCGTTATTAAAATGAATATCTATGCATGGCTTGGGTTTTGAGTTTTGAACCAGAAATAAAGATCTAGTTCTCTCTAACTACCACCTCAGCAGCATTCAGGGTGTATGAGATTGAAACCTGAAACATTGGTCTCCTATCATGATCACATTTGTCCGGATGCACGTAAGCAATATCTAGACGCTCTAATACTTGGACAAGTTGTTACAAACAGGGGCTTATCCAGAAAAGTTTCAAAGGGAAGATTGAGCCACGTGTTTACTTTTTCAACCTCTAAATCCGCCACTTCACTTGTATAACCACTGGGTCTTTTTCGCAAATGGTGATCTTGTAAAATCGATTAAGAATTCAGCTTGAAAAACGGTAGAACGTTTACAGTTTTTCGTTTGCAATGTTTAGCAGCTTTTTTTGGAAAATGATAAATAAATCAAAGAGTTATCGATTATATTGTGTTTGGAAGCACATATGGTTGGCAATTCTTATTCCTTCTTAGTTTTCAGAGTAGTCAATCTATTTGAATTGGATCATTATTCATAAATACAAGTAAAGGTAGAGATAATGTTGATTTCGAGTGAAAGTTATTCTTTCGTCAGAATAAAATTGTTGCATTGAAAAATAGAATTATTTTTCGTTTTGAAAAATACACCACTGGGTCTTTTTCGCAAATGGTGATCTTGTAAAATCGACTAAGAATTCAGCTTGAAAAGCTGTAGAACGTTTACAGATTTTCGTTTACAATGTTTTGACAGCGTTTTTTGGAAAATGATAAATACATCAAAGAGTTGTCAATTATATTGTGTTTGAAAGCACATATGGGTGACAATTCGTATTCATTCTTAGTTTTCAGAGTAGTCAATCTATTTCAATTGGATAAGTATTCATAATTACAAGTAAAGGTAGAGATAATGTCGATTTCGAGTGAAAGTTATTCTTTCGTCAGAATAAAATTGTTTCATTGAAAAATAGAATTATTTTTCGTTTTGAAAGATACACCAGCGACTATAAAAATGGAAAATGTTGAGGGAATCCTAGTTAATGGTACACGGAAATCTTTTATCAGACACAGGAAACATGATATAAAATTCTAATTTAACTAACAGGCATGTGTATGGTAATGAATAATTCTTTACAGAGAAAGCTATAAAGAGTATCGGTAGCAAGTCCACAGAGCAGAATAGCAAAAGTAAGTGACATAATATCACAAAAGGTGGAAAGGTTCTGTTGAATCTGAAACATATCAAGAAATTCAATTTTTTTTTCATTTTAGCTTCACAGCAAGACGAAAGCAAGGCGTCATCTAATGCGGAATTAAATGCAACCACTGTATCCGGTAATTATAACATCTACTTTAATTTGTATAGGCCTGTTATCAACCTTGTATTGTTTATGAGAAAAATAGATTATTCTGGAGAATATAAGCCGCACCCTGTCTGAGGTATTTGATTGACAGATCTCAGACAAGAAATGAAGTAAGTTAGAATCTCCTAGTTAAAATCCATCAGTGGGAATTATTTATGAAATACCTGAAAGGCTTCAATTTATATTGCGATAAAGGAATGAGATAAAACATAATATGATCAGCATTGTGAATCAGTGGATTCTGTTATCCTTCAGTTAAGGTGTCTTTTAGAGAATTCTGTATAATTTCTTTTTGCACAGGAACAAATGATAAGTCCTCTACTTCCCACCTCTGTAAAAATGTGAGACTGAATCCTAAAATGTTTCTTAATATGGTGTCCAGAACGTTAATAAAATGACTTTTTCTCCATGACCTGGGTCCTTAGCTTTGAACCAGAAATAGAGATTTTTTTCTTTCTACATACCACCTCTGCAGCATGTACAATGCACAAGATTAAAAGTTTCAAAGGGAAATTTGAACCACGTGTGTACTTTTTCAACCTCTAAATCCGCCACTGCACTTGTATAACCACTGGGTCTTTTTCGCAAATGGCGGTCTTGTAAAATCGATTAAGAATTCAGCTTGAAAATATGTAGAACGTTTACAGTTTTTCGTTTGCCATGTTTTGACAGCGTTTTTAGGTCACCTGAATTCATTCAGGTGACCTATTGCTGTTTTTTTCCGTCGTCGTTCGTCGTCCGTTAACATTTGAACATTTTCAGCTTCTTCTCTGAAACCCCTGAACCAATTTCAACCAATTTTGGCATATAACATCTGTGGGTGGAGGGGAACAAAAATTGTGAAATTCGTGGTCCCTGCCCCCCTGGGGCCTGAGGGGTGAGGCAAACCATCAAAATGAGTGTAATTTTAAAAAATCTTCTTCTTTACTCCTGGACATCAAGAAGCCAAACTGTGGGCATAATTATAATGAGCATTGAGCCCTCTACCAAAATTGTGAAATTCATGGCCCCTGGGGCAGGGGTTCTTGTGTTAGGGTGGGGCTCTATTGGTCATATAGTGAAAATGTAGAAATTCTTTGAAAATCTTCTCTCTCTCTGGGTATTAAATAGACAAACTAATAGCATGGTAATGATGAGCAAGGATGCCTCTTTATACCCCCCCCCCTCAACAAGTTGTGGGGGGGGAGGTACACTGGAATCGGGTTGTCCGTCTGTCCGTCCGTCCGTCTGTAGACGCAATGGTTTCCGGGCTCTAAAGCATTATCCTTTCCACCT
Source organism: Ostrea edulis (assembly GCF_947568905.1). Taxonomy (NCBI): domain Eukaryota; kingdom Metazoa; phylum Mollusca; class Bivalvia; order Ostreida; family Ostreidae; genus Ostrea; species Ostrea edulis. The sequence continues at coordinate 68,364,673 of NC_079164.1, forward strand.
ACCGTCACCATATCATATATATGGACTACCCATGGAATGAAGATGTTCCCTATCGGTTTTGGGGTCAAAAGGTCAAAGGTCAAGCACACTGGACATCGAAGTAGCAATATGGTTTCCGGGCTCTAAAGTGTTATCCTTTCCACCTACAGTCACCATATCATACATATGGGCGACCCATGGGATGAAGATGTTCCCTATCGATTTTGGGGTCAAAAGGTCAAACGTCAAGCGCACTGGACATTGAAGTAGCAATATGGTTTCCAGGCTCTAAAGCGTTATCCTTTCCACCTACAGTCACCATATCATACATATGGACTACCCATGGGATGAAGATGTTCCCTATCGATTTTGAGGTCAAAAGGTCAAAGGTCATGCGCACTGGACATCAAAGTAGCAACACTCAGAAAAGAGGTAGTTTATACCTATTACCAATACCCTTTAGGAGATTGGGGTAAGCGGGGGGTATTCTTAGTGAGCATTGCTCACAGTACCTCTTGTTATAAATTGTGAAATTCATGGCCCCTGGATCAGGGGTTCTGGTGCTAGGGTGGGGCTCTATAAGTCATATAGTGAAAATGCATTATTTCTTTGAAAATCTTCTTCTCTGTCCTTGGGTATTAAGTAGACAAACCAATAGCATGGTTATGATGAGCAAGGATACCTCTTTCAAAATTGTGAAATTCATGGCCCCTGGGTCAGGGGTTCTGGTATTAGGGTGGGGCCCTATTGATCATATAGTGAAAATGCATTTTATTTCTTTGAAAATCTTCTCCTCTGCTGCTGGGTATTAAGTAGAGAAACTAATAGTATGATAATGATGATCAAGGATGCTTCTTTCAAAACTGAAATTTATGGCCCCTGGGTCAGGGGTTCTGGTGCAAAGGCGGGGCTGACCACATAGCTATTCAATGTTTCTTCCATCCAAAAGTAAAATTCTTATATTTAAACACAAACCTAATTCAAACATTGGAAGGTTGTTACATGATACTCAGGTGACCTATAAAGCCCCTGGGCCTCTTGTTTGGAAAATGATGAATATATCAAAGAGTTGTCAATCATATTGTGTTTGAAAGCACATATGGTTGACAATTCTTATTTATTCTTAGTTTTCAGAGTAGTCAATCTATTTCAATTGGATCAGTATTCATAATTACAAGTAAAGGTAGAGATAATGTTGATTTTGAATGAAAGTTATTCTTTCTTCAGAATAAAATTGTTGCATTGAAAAATAGAATAATTTTTCGTTTTGAAAGATACACCAGCGACTATAAAAATTGAAAATGTTGAGGAAATCCATATTTACGGTACACTGAAATCTTTTATCATACACAGGAAACATGATCGAAAATTATAATTTAACTAACAGGCATGTGTATGGTAATGAATAATTCTTTACAGAGAAAGCTATAAAGAGTATCGGTAGCAAGTCCACAGAGCAGAATAGCAAAAGTAAGTGATATAATATCACAAAAGGTGGAAAGGTTCTGTTGAATCCCAAACATATGACGAAATTCAAAATCGTTGAATTTTTTTCATTTTAGCTTCACAACAAGACGAAAGCAAGGCGTCATCTAATGCGGAATTAAGTACAACCACTGTATCTGGTAATTATAACATATACGTTCATTTGTATAGACCTGGTGTCAACCTAGTATTGTTTATGAGAAAAATAGATTATTCTGGAGAATATAAGGTATTCGATTGACAAATCTCAGACAAGCAATGAAGTAAGTTAGAATCTCCTAGTTAATATCCATCAGTGGGAATTATTTCTGAAATACCTGAAAGGCTTCAATTTATACTGTAATAAAGGAAAAATATAAAATATAATATGATCACCATTGTGAATCATTGGATTCTGTTATCCTTCAGTCACGGTGTCTTTTAGAGAATTCTGCATAATTTCTTTTTGCACAGAAAGAAATTATAATTGCTCTACTTCCCAACTCTGTAAAATGTGAGACTGAATCCTAAACTGTTTCTTAATATCGTGTCCAGAGCGTTAATGAAATGACTTTTTATCCATGACCTGAGTCATTAGCTTTGAAGCAGAAATAGAGATCTTTTTCTCTCTACCTACCACCTCTGCAGCATGTACGATGTATAAGATTAAAACCTAAAACGTTTGCTATCCTATCATGGTTGTATTTGTCCGGACCCACGTCATCACCCATCTGGATACTTTTCTCATTTTAGCTTCACTGCCAGGCGAACGCCAGGGGTCATATAATACGGATTTAAGTTCAACCACTTCATCTGGTAATTATACCATCCATGTTAATTGATATCGGTCTGTTTTCAACCTAACATTTTTTATTTAATTTTTGTTAAGCTATTCTGGAGAACATGAGTTGCGAGCTTTCTTAAGTATCTTAGTCAAGCAGTGAAGTAAGTTAGAATATCCTTCTTAATATCCATCATTGGAAATTGTTCCTTAAATACCCGGAAGGTTCTAATGTACATTGCTATGAAGGAATGGAATGATGTTGGGATTTTAATAATCTATTTAGTTGCTTAGTTATGTTTTTTGCAGTGGATAGAGATGAATTGGTTAGGTACATTGAACAATTGTCAATATTTCTGAATAACCGTTTTTATTTTGTATCTTGAATAGAAAATATAATATGATCGGCATTGTAAATCATTGGATTCTGTTTTTATCCTTTAATTAACGTGTCTTTGAAAAATTATACATATATTAATTTGACACAGAAAAAAACCCCGATTATTGCTCTACTTCGCATATCTTTTAGAAATTTGAAACTGAATTCTAAAATGTGGTTTTAATATGGTGTCCACAGCGTTATTAAAATAAATATCTATGCATGGCTTGGGGTTTTGAGTTTTGAACCAGAACTAAAGATATAGTTCTCTCTAGCTACCATCGCTGCAGCATTTTGGGCGTATGAGATTGAAACCTGAAACATTGGTCGCCTATCATGATCACATTTGTCCGGGCGCACGTAAACAATATCTAGACGCTCTAATACTTGGACAAGTTGTTACAAACAGGTGCGGATCCAAGAAAGTTTCAAAGGGAAGATTGAGCCACGTGTGTACTTTTTCAACCTCTAAATCCGCCACTTCACTTGTGTAACCAGTGGGTCTTTTTTGCAAACGGCGATCTTGTAAATTCGACTAAGAATTCAGCTTGAAAAACGGTAGAACGTTTACAGTTTTTCGTTTGCAATGTTTGACAGCGTTTTTTGGAAAATGATAAATAAATCAAAGAGTTATCGATTATATTGTGTTTGGAAGCACATATGGTTGGCAATTCTTATTCATTCTTAGTTTTCAGAGTAGTCAATCTATTTCAATTGGATTATTATTCATAATTACAAGTAAAGGTAGAGATAATGTTGATTTCGAGTGAAAGTTATTCTTTCGTCAGAATAAAACTGTTGCATTGAAAAATAGAATTATTTTTTGTTTTGAAAGATACACCACTGGGTCTTTTTCGTAAATGGCGATCTTGTAAAATCGACTAAGAATTCAGCTTGAAAAGCTGTAGAACGTTTACAGATTTTCGTTTACAATGTTTTGACATTGTTTTTTGGAAAATGATAAATATATCAAAGAGTTGTCAATTATATTGTGTTTGAAAGCACATATGGTTGACAATTCTTATTCATTCTTAGTTTTCAGAGTAGTCAATCTATTTCAATTGGATCATTATTCATAATTACAAGTAAAGGTAGAGATAATGTTGATTTCGAGTGAAAGTTATTCTTTCGTCAGAATAAAATTGTTGCATTGAAAAAGAGAATAATTTTTCGTTTTGAAAGATACACCAGCGACTATAAAAATGGAAAATGTTGAGGGAATCCTAGTTAATGGTTCACGGAAATCTTTTATCAGACACAGGAAACATGATATAAAATTCTAATTTAACTAACAGGCATGTGTATGGTAATGAATAATTCTTTACAGGGCAAGGTTTAGAGACCATCGGTAGCAAGTCCACAGAGCAGTATAGCAAAAGTAAGTGACATAATATCACAAAAGGTGGAAAGGTTCTGTTGAATCCGAAACATATCAAGAAATTGAAAATTTTTGAATTTTTGAATTTTAGCTTCACAGCAAGACAAAAGCAAGGCGTCATCAAATGCGGAATTAAATGCAACCACTGTATCCGGTAATTATAACATCCACTTTAATTTGTATAGGCCTGCTATCAATCTAGTATTGTTTATGAGAAAAATAGATTATTCTGGAGAATATAAGCCGCACCCTGTCTGAGGTATTTGATTGAGAAATCTCAGACAATCAATGAAGTAAGGTAGAATCTCCTAATTAATATCCATCAGTGGGAATTATTTCTGAAATACCTGAAAGGCTTAAATTTACATTTCTATAAATAAAATTTCACGCGTTTAAGTGTAACGCATTAGCATGAAATTGTTTTCTCCTAGTTATTCTTTTCTCCAAAGGGTGTCGCTGTTTTGGTGGACTTTTTGTTCGTTTCTGCACGAACTCGCTCGCTGAGCTCAACAAAGCCTAGGTGTTCACACGTAAATTTTCGAAATGTTTCGTTACGAAATTTTGTGTAACAGTGGTGGTTAGATAAAAGTTTTCAATTTAATGTTATAATAGGACTGGACATGGGTATCTTTTTTGTATACAATGAAGTATGTTTTGTTTTTGCATGTACACGTTTTTGTTTTTTCCAATCCTGTACACAATTATTAAACAGTTAAACACCAAGCACATCCTGCTATCCACTTTACAAGCTGTGTTTATGTTTTCTTTTGGAGTTAGATTTTAGGTAGGAGAAAGGAATACTATAAAATATATTATGATCAGCATTGTGAATCATTGGATTCTGTTATCTCTTAATCAATGTGTCTTTTAAAAAGTTATGGATAATTTCTTTTTGCAAAGGAAGAAATGATAATTGATCTAATTCCAACCTTGATAAAAAAAAATGTAAGACTGGATCCTCAACTGTTTCTTAATATGGTGTTCACAGCGTTAATGAAATGACCATTTATCCATGACCTGGGTCATTAACTTTGAACCAGAAAGAGAGATGTTTTTTTCTCTACCTACCACCTCTGCAGCATATACGGTGTATAAAATAAAACCTATCATGGTCGTGTTTGTCCGGACGCACGCCATCACACATCTAGACACTTTTTTTCATTTTAGCTTCACTCCCAGACGAACGCAAGGGGTCATCTAATGCGGAATTAAGTGCAACCACTTCATCTGGTAATTATAACATCCATGTTAATTTATATAGGTCTGTTTTCAATCTAACATTTTCTATGGGGAAAAAATCAAGCTATTCTGGAGAATATGAGTTGCGAATTTCTTAAGTATATCAGACAAGCATTGAAGTAAGCTAGAATATCCTTCTTAATATCCATCGCTGGAAATTGTTTCTAAAACACCTGGAAGGTTCTTATGTACATTGCTATGAAGGAATGGAATGATGTTGGGATTCTAATAATCTTTTTAGTTGCTTAGTAATGTGGTTTTTTTTTTTTTTTTTTTTTTTTTTTTTTTTTACAGTGGATAGAGATGAATTAGGTACATTGAACAGTTGTCAATATTTCTGAATAACCGCTTTTATTTTGTATCTTGAATAGAAAATATAATATGATCAGCATTGTAAATCATTGGATTCTGTTTTGATCCTTTAATCCATATGTCTTTGGAAAATTATACATATATTAATTTGACACAGAAAAAAAAACCCCGATTATTGCTCTACTTAGCATATCTGTAAGAAATTTGAAACTGAATTCTAAAATGTAGTCTTAATATGGTGTCCAAAGCGTTGACAAAATAAATATCTATGCATGGCCTGGGGTTTTGAGTTTTGAACCAGAAATAAAGATCTAGTTCTCTCTAACTACCATCGCTCCAGCATTCAGGGCGTATGAGATTGAAACATGAAACGTTTGGTCTCCTATCGTGATAACATTTGTCCGGACACATGCAAACAATATCTAGACGCTCTAATACTTGGACAAGTTGTTACAAACAGGGGCGGATCCAGAAAAGTTTCAAAGGGAAATTTGAGTCACGTGTTCACTTTTTCAACCTCTAAAATTTTTTTTGGAATGCTTTGACAGCGTTTTCCGGAAAATAATTAATGTATCAAAGAATTCAAGGGCTAGCACACATGGTTGGCAATTCTTATTCAATCTGGGTTTTCAGAGTAGTCGATCTATTTCAATTGGATCATAATTACAAGTAAAAGTTTTTCTTTCTTCAGAATAAAATTGTTGCTTTGAAAAATAGAATTATTTTTCGTTTTGAAAGATACACCAGCAACTCTAAAAATGGAAAATGTTGAGGAAATCCTAGTTAACGGTACACTGAAATCTTTTATCAGACACAGGAAACAAGATCGAAAAATTTATTTTAACTAATAGGCATGTGTATGGTGATGAATTATTCTTTATAGAGAAAGGTACAGAGACTATCGGTAGCAAGTCCACAGAGCAGAATAGCAAAAGTAAGTGACATAATATCACAAAAGGCGGAAAGGTTCTTTTGAATGGGAGATATTACGAAATTTAAAATCTTTGAATTTTTTTTCATTTTAGCTTAACAGCAAGATGAAAGTAAGGCGTCATACAATGCACAATTAAGTTCAACCACTGTATCTGATAATTATAACCTCTACATTAATTATATAGGCCTGTTATCAACCTAGTATTGTTTATGAGAAAAATAGATTATTCTGGAGAATATAAGCCGTACCCCGTCTGAGGTATTTGATTGACAAAGCTGAGACAAGCAATGAAGTAAGTTAGAATCTCCTAGTTAATCTCCATCAGTGGGAATTATTTCTGAAATACCCGAAAGGCTTCAATTTACATTGTAATAAAGGAATAATGTGAAATATAATGTGATCAGCATTGTGAATCATTGGATTCTGTTATCCCTCAATCAATGTATGTGTCTTTTAAAAAATTGTGCAGAATTTTTTTGCACAAAAACAAATGATAAATGCTCTACATCCCACATCTGTCAGAAATGTAAGACTGAATCTTAAAATGTATTCTTAAAGGACACAACGCATGTTTCTAAACTTTTTCATTTTTTCAGGAAAATTAACTGTTTTTATGCCTAAAATTACTTTAAATGTGTTTTAAATGAAATATTTTGCGTAGTTTTGGAGTTTGAAAGCGATGAAATTCAAATCTTGCGATATGCATATTTTCTTTCGCTAGTTTACGCGCCATTATGTGTGACGTCATATGCGCCCTCGGGTTTGAAAACATCTATTAGCCATTTCATAAACAGATTAGATTTAATCGACAAAAAAAATCAATTATCACGTTAACGGCTTGTAAATAATAATGCATTAAGATGTTTTGTGCCGTGGTCGGGTGTACTAGTTGTCGGTATATAGGATTTAGACCGAGTATTTTTCAATTTTTCGAAGGAAGGTAAGAGAAAAAAGACGTGGATAATTTTTTTTGTTGGAGCAAGAACTTTACCTTAAAAAACACACCCAGTCACCTTTTCAAAAACCGCTTGGACAGAGCCCCTGATAAACTGCGAGAAAATGGATATATCTAAGCTATAAACACTGGTAGGCCTATAACATACATTCTGTTTTGCTCTTCAAATTCAATACACACTCGGATCAACTGACCTTCACCTTGTAACAACATATATCGACGATACAATGTAACTTCTACCAACTGGTAGATTTACAAACAAAACAAAAAAAATTCAAGATACAAAATAATTGAACTTTTAATTATACAAATAATAGAATACTGTATTTCCGAACTTTAAATTGAAGTATAAAATTATTTCCTTATTGAAGTCGTAGCATCTTGAGTGCGTCAGTAGGCTATAACACAGTGCTCCCACTTCGTACTTCCTAAAGACGTGCAGATCACAATTCAAAAATAGTAATAAGATTGCTTTATCAAAATAAAATAATGTGTTTTCCACTTTAAATTTGATTATTTTTATTGATTTGTGTGTGTGTTGTCGTTTTCTTTCTTTCCGAAATGCACTCGTGGCAATAGCTTGGCATAGGGCCTAGTTGTCAACAATTTAATGTATCATAATTTGTCTAATCCCAAAATAAATAATGATTGCACTGTTTATTTTAGAAAAACAGCGCCAACTACAGATGTATAAAGGAATAACATCACCAAACAGTTTGTAGACAGCGACCCATATAAACATAATTTATTCACAATATTGCCGATTTCATACACGCTTTACTCGCTATATTTGTATATTTACATCGTTATATGTGTGCACTGGTGGCGAACACATAAAACTCGGACAATTTGTCAACATCGATTTAAATGTTGCCCATGGTAAATAAATTAGGCCCCTAAAAGTTGAGTTTTTAATAATATCTCGCAGTACTTTCACAATCCGAAGGGCGCATGTGACGTCACTGTACCACGTGACTACCTACCTAATTAACTAGAGTTTTTGAAATCGGGACTTAGATTTAAGTCTGTATTGTGGTTAATTATCGCAAAATTTTGGCGAACAATTAGAATTAATTACTATAAGCATAAAAAAGACGAAATGCATGTAATGTTGTATACTTTGAAAACATTAGATGTGTCCTTTAATATGGTGTCCACAGCGTTAATGAAATTATTTGTTATCCACGACCTGGTAATTAACTTTGAACCAGAAATATAACTCTTTTTCTCTCTACCTACCACCTCTGCAGCATGTATGGTGTATAAGATTAAAACCTAAAACGTTTGGTGTCCTATCCTAATCATATTTGTCCGGACGCAAGCAAACAGACATCTAGACACTCAAATATATGGACTAGATGCGACTAAGTTGGGAGGATCTAGAACATTTTCAAATGGAAATGGGACCTAAATGTGTACCTTTTTAAGCTCTTCATCCGCCACTGCACTTGTATAAACCATGTGCCTTTTTCGCAGAGGGTGGCCTTGGAAAATGAATTAGTAATTCAGCTTGAAATGATATTGATCAAATGCGGTTTTGCTTTTACATTGAATGGACAGCGTATTGTGTTTGAAAGTACAGATTATTGACATTTCTCATTCATTCTGAGTTTTCACAATAGTCAATTAGATCAGCCGATACGTGTCGAAACACCTAGATGTCATAAAACGGAGGAAATGCGGAGTAGGCAAAATCAAAACTTACTTTATCATCCTGTAGCTGCTCTCATCAAATAATGATTGTATGCTTTAAATCTAACATAGCATATGTATTTTACACGTCTAATTTTCATTTGCAGATCAGGGGGAAAGTGGGGGGGGGGGGGGGGGTGGTGACTTGAACGAAAGTTCTAGACTGCGTCTTCTCTACTTTGAAACGGGCATATTTGTTACCCACATTCCGTATTCAAATAGATCCAATCCCACCCCCTCCCCAGATTGCGTAGAAAGATAACCAAACCAAACATTTGATTATAATTCTTGTATAATTTTTTAAAATAATAAAGTAGGGGATTTAGAGGAAATGAAGCACTAACCTCCCCCCCCCGCCTCCTCCTAGGCATCTGATCTCACCTCTGGTATGTCCAGAGATCCGTGTTTGACCAACTCTTTATTTTGTATTCCTTATAGGAGTTATGAGATTGAACACTGTTCGTTTTCTTCAACTTTCATTAATAGTTTTATGAAAATGTTTAGTGCGCCCAACTTGTTACACCCCCTCCCTTTTCGAAACATTAATAGGTTTCTCCAGAATATCTGTTGAAACTTTAGAATAGTTAGAATCAATAGCAATCAAATGATTTACACATACATCTAAAACAATATTTGCAGTTTACAGGGGTACATAATGTAGATCTGTGATACGTAATTTCTTTACGTGAGTATCTAGTTGAATCATTAATGATCTAATTAGTATGTGTCCATCATCCGTTGATTCATGTCAATTCTATTAGTATTTTTCACAGTTTACACTTTTATCATAATGAATTACACCGATTCAATTACAACTAGTGGCACAAGACTATCTTATAGATTATTAAATACTAAGGCGCAATTACGGTATTAATATCGGATGTCAGATTGCTACTTGTTTGAATTATTTATTTGAAGCAAAATAAGGCTGTGTTCAAAATAATTCGAGCCAAACATTTGATTATTGTGGTTAAAGATTCTCTAAAGTATTAAAGTTTTAATGAGATCAGAATATTTAGGTTGGTCGGTGATATGATTTTAAGTGGGGTTTTTTTTTGGGGGGGGGGGTGTTTGGTACCTTTACGCATTCTTTATATGAAATTTCAAAAATTCTATATACTGGATATGATTTTTTTGGCGTTTATCTCTACAATTTACGCTGAAAATGCACAAAAAGAAAAAAAAAGAGGAAATTCAGACTGTTTTGTTTCCAAATTGAATTCGTTTTCATAGCAACTAAAATATTTTCACAAATTAACCACTTTTTTAAGAGCATAAAATTTAAACGTTGTGTTTGATTTTTGGCCGGGTTGCACAAAGTGCAAATCCGGTCTATAGTATGGTGAAGTGCGGGCGAGCGGGTGGGCGGTTGGGGAAATTTTGTGAAATCAACTCCTCCTACAGTTTTTTATGTACAACCTTGAAACTTTGCAGAAAGTAAGTATATATATTGAAGTTATGCACTAGGTTTTTTGAAGTCTGACCTTTGTCGAATATGGGCGCTACAGCAAAAAGTTGTTACTAAAAATAGAGTTCAACTTGAAAAAGGTAAATGAGATTATCTTTTGTGGTTAAATTTAGTTGCACTACCTCTGAGGAAAAATTCAATTATATATGAATGTCAAATTTTCTGGACATGAGTTGTAAATTTGCAATATAAATAGAGAAATTCTGTTTCTTTATCATATAATCATATACAATTCAAGCACCTGAAGTTATTTTTTCATTTTAGTTATTATTACTTAATATTACATATATCAGCAGTGCTCCAAGTTGCGAGTAAAACGGTCGCATTTGCGACCAGAAAATCAATTTTGCGACTAGAGATTATAATTAAGTCGCATTTTCGCGAGTAAAAAAAATTTGGGCAACCAGTAAAATTTTAGAATCGGGATCGGAAGTCTGAATAAATATTTTTAGTCTCGGTCAAAATAATCAAGATGGCGGGAAAACGAGGTTTAGAGCACTTTGGATTTATCAATAGTAAAAAACAGAAACCTCAGCCTTGTACATGTAACAAAGAAATTCAAGAATCACACGGGGAAAGTTCTGCATCAAAAGATGGCGTAGCAATGTCTAAAGAGAAATGCAAAAGTAAAGGAAGAACCCCAGTCCTGAAATGGCGGAGGAAATTTTCGTGATGGCAAAATGTTTTGCAGAATTTGTGAGACCAATAAGCCAGCAACGTCCACAATTTCTAGACATCCATTGTCCTCTTTCGCCACGACCGAGTGTACATCTTTCAAACGTGGAAATGCGACTATTCACGGTAACAGTAAGAGACATGTCGTTGTCCGTGACTGCATTATTAGCAGTAAGTCGAGCGGGGAAACAGATAACTACCACCAAATAAATCCCTACCCAAATTATTTACTCTAAATATTGCAACCCGGCCAATTGAGTCTTTGACCCATTTTTTTTTTTTAAATAAAAGGTGTTTAGAGAAGGAAAAAATCAGATTTATTTGTAGCAATTTTCAATGACCTCAGATGACCTTCAGTTCATCATATCTTTTTATCCAATTCTTTCAAGTGGTTTTTTCATTGATGTAATTTAAAAAATGAGTTTCAAGCGCAGGTTTTGATAGGGTAAATCTTGCAAATTCAAATTTCTTAGCTTTCTAAAAATATTACTCATGATATTTCATCAAAAAAGATGTATACCATTTTTGTTCAAAAGAAATTCCATATCCCCCTGTATGAATCCTACTATAGCAAAATTTTAAATATTAATAAACCCTCCTGGAGTCTCATTTACAAAAATAAAATCGTAGATATGTATGAAAAAAGGTAGCAGAATTTAATTTTAAACTTCTCAATAATCTTCTATGTAACAAATCTTTTCTCATGAAAATAAAGAAAACCGAATCAAACATGTGTGAATTATGTAAAGAAAATGTTGAAGACAATGAACACTTGATTTATTTTTGTAAAAATGTAAAGCATATATGGGAAATAACTTCAAAGGTTGTCAAATTTGACATCAAATGGAAACACATTCTTTTTGGATTTTATTTTGAAAACAACCACAGAATTGTCATTTTGAATAACGTAATTTCTACTATAGCAACTGTTATTTACAAATACAAGATGTACTGTAGAATCAAAGAAATTGAAGAAAGTACCGATAATTTATACATGCATGTTAAAGCTTCTTTAAAGATGTACTCTCGTGTATACAAAAGGCTACATATAGATTTCAATGATATGTTTGAAAAAATTAGTAATATATTGTGATGCATTTATATATATATATATATATATATATATATATCAATGTTTTCTTGTTATCAAGACATGCACCCGAATGTCTTGGATATTGTAAGGGCACTTTGAAATATGAATAAACTATTAAAATTAAAGAAAAATCTTTTTATCCAATTCATCGACATGCCAATATTTTTGGTCAATTCTGTAGCTATGGATGCCATCTTTAAATCATAGTAAAATAACTAAAATCTAATTACATTCAGTAAATGTTTTTGACCATTTTCCTAGAAAACTCTATCCTCAAAAAGATAGTTTTTAGAGGCGCTGAGGAAATTCGGACTGAATTTAGGGTAAATTGATTTTGTGTTACGTGGAAAATATTTTCATATCATAGTGTCTGCACATATACTGTTTGTATGATGGCCATTAAATACACCCATATTTCAACCTGTTTGTTTGTTGTATATATTTTTGGATCTACAACTGCTAAATTTTGGCCTTTTGTGTTTTTTAACATTGTTAGGTTCAGGGGTTGTTTCCATGCAAATGAACTCATTTACATATATAAAAATTGTCATTTTTCAAATAGGAGAGACCTCGTTTCTATGATAAAATGATTTTCAGAAAAATCTAATTACTTTCATCTCAGCATCATATCCCCTTAAAGGTACACTGAAATCTTTTTTCAGACACAGGAATGATGATCGAAAATTCTATTTTAACTTGCATGCATCTGTATGGTTATGCATAATTCTTTACAGAGAAAGGTACAGAGAGTATCGGTAGCGAGTCCACAGAGCAGAAAAGCAAAAGTAAGTGACATAAAATCACAAAAGATGGAAAGGTTCTGTTGAATTCGAAACGTGTTAAGAAATTCAAAGCTTTTGAATATTTTCATTTTAGCTTCACTCCCAGACGAACGCGAGAGATCATCTAATGCGGAATTAAGTGCAACCACTTTATCTGGTAATTATAACATCCCTGTTAATTTACATAGGTCTGTTTTCAAACTAACATTTTCTATGAAAAAATCAAGCTATTCTGGAGAATATGAGCTGCAAGCTTTCTTAAGTATCTCAGATAAGCATTGTAGTAAGCTAGAATATCCTTCTTAACATCCATCATTGGAAATTGTTTCTAAAATACCTGGAAGGTTCCAATGTATATTGGTATGAAGGATATGGAGATTTTAATAATCTTTTTAGTTGCTTAGTTATGGTTTTTGCAGTGGATAGAGATGAATTGGTTAGGTACATTGAACAGTTGTCCATATTCTTAATAACCATTTTAGCTCTTCTGAGCTCTTTCTTATCTTATTTGAAGATATTTCTGTTAGTTGTTAAAAGATGGGTTGACAAGTAGAGTGATCTATTTTGTTAAAAAATGTTATTCAATTTTATCTAATAGTGGAAAAATCAAATGAAAACTCAAAAATACCACCACCACGGCCAAAGGCTCCCCCAGTACCTACGTCGGAAAGGTAAGTAACTCTTTGATGGGGTGAGGTAATATCCCTTTGATTAAAGGGAATCCTATATAACTCATAAGATCGACGTTAAGTGTGTTTGGTATCTTGAAAATATCTGCCCTTAAAATTTATTTTATTAAAGAAAGATTGAATGAAGTGAGTGATACGAATTATGAAGTTAGTATGGGAGAGGTTAGCATAGCTGCAGTGCATGAAATTTTTACTGACGATTACACAAAATGTATCTCTGTTATGCTGGTAATTGCTTTTCTGTCATTGTGCTAAATTTTGTTTTGGCTATTTTTTTTAAAACTGAAACTATCTTCATCTGTTGGAGTTATTGTTCGATATACGTCAGATTGGATCCCATAGCAGAACCTTATTTTGAGACGGAGCAGTTACATGACGCAAATCAGAAAAAAGTCCAATTTTAGAAGTGATTGAGCACTATTCATCTTGTATTTTTGTATACAAATTCATTGTCCCTGTGTGCATATATGATTAAAGTTGATATCTCTTTCAACATTTCAAGAATTACTGCATGAATTTGTTTTATTAGGTAATCAAGTTGAAACAAACATGCTCTAGCGGTCGTACTCGGTTTGGGGTTTCTTCTAGGGCTCCAAATCCCATCTGTAATGTTTTCAGGGACCATGTTTACCCTGTTATTAATTTTGTTTTGAGATTAATTACTATTTGTTATCGCCACCTTTTGTATTTCATGTAACGATATTGTAGGTCATCTGAAACGGCACAGAAAATTGTATCGAAGCATGGGAAAAGCAAACAAGCACCAACCCTTCCTCCAGAAAACATCAACAAACGCTAAAACCGATATCTCACTTTGTTAAAGTTACATGTGATTTTCTGGAAAATTCAGATCTTGGATCTGCAACGAAAACAATTGTATCTCAGTTGCGCATTGTTTATTTCTTATATTCCATAATTATGTCATGAAATACTTGGATAATACATGTAACTATTAGGTGTCTTCAAGTGGGTCACAATTACTATGGAAACTAAACAAGTATAAGAAGAAAAATCAGGTTTTATATATTTACTCCTTAAACAAAAACGTATCACCATGCCAAGTTTCATAAAAATCAACAGCGTTTTTGTACCACTCTATGTCTGACTATTACATATATGTGGGTGAGCACTTAAAGGTTATACGTTAATCTAATTAATGTTCCCCATGATATATAAAGTATCGTGTTACTCACTACCTATGTAAGTGATACATGTACATACTAAAAAACAACCCTCTTATAAAACTTGAAAGTTAAACCTTGATTAATAGAACAAAATATCCCTTTTTATATGCTATATTCTATTATATGTCCTGTTAACAGACAATGATTGTAATCTACTAATTTATGAAAGTAGCAAATTAATTATACATAATGAACCACTATATTCAGAACTCTCCGATGAAAATTAGATATCTCATTTGTGTCCCAATAATTTATATCACTACTCATGTTTTGTTTAAAAACTTCTACGTGGGAGGAAGGGGTCTCTTGCTGTGGCCTTCGGTTCGGTATTTGGATGTGTTGACGATGATTTTTTTCTGTTGGCAGTGGTGGCTTTCGTTCATGTGTCGGTTCGATATATCCCAGTGAACTCGAAATAAAAGACACCACATAGTTGTCCGCTGCTGCTTCATACTTAGTCATTTTGTTGAAAATAGATATTAACGGCAAACTAACAACTCAACTTTATGATAAACGGGATGGTTTCAGCCTTTTCATCGTCAACTTCCCATATTTATGTAGCAATATTCCATCATCACCTGGATTGGATATAGTGTTGATATTTCTCAACGGATTCGATATGTAAGAGCTTGTTCTGCGTATGATCAGATTTTAAATCGAGGCGGTTACTGACAAACAAGTTGATGATACATGGGTTTCAACAGTCTCGTTTAAGTCAGCATTTTGCAAATTCTATGGCTGATATAACAAGCTAGCTTGCTAATACAACCTATCATTGAGTCAAATGCTGTCTGGTGTATTTCATAACGATTGTTAGACCGTTTTTAGCACAACGATTCAGACTACGGATTACTCCGTTTACCTGATCAAAATATAGAGCTCTCGGCGGGTGTGACCGGTCAACAGGGGGTGTTTACTCCTCCTAGGCACTTAATCCCACCTCTGGTATGTCCAGGATCCGTGTTTGCCCAACTATCTATATTGTATTTCTTATAGGAGTTATGAGATTGGTAACTGTCCGTTATCTTTACCTTTGATGCAAATAATTTAATATTACATATAAAACGCAATTTGATTGGCTGAGCACGCTAAAATATTTTCGTTTGTATTGTATAAATATGACTTGGTATGGGGACACGTGACCTTGACATCCAAGACGACACTACTTTTTCATTTCTAATTTTACATTGCACCATGAAGCACTATAACCTTGATAAGCCTTCAAACTATGAATTTGAAAATTAACAAAATTCAGTATGATCTGACAACAACCCCATTATTTCTAAACAAAATGTAGTCTTTTTTTACAGGTAAAGTTACATGTACACGAAACCTTAACGGTAAAATTCAAAAACAAACTCTGACATGTACAACGATGTCATATGTGAAAATTAATACAAAACGGTATATCAAGTATTTGCAAAATTGCTGTTTCATTATTGTTTTACTTGGGGGGATTGCTTAATCCGCCTATCGAAGCATAAAATGCGTCATGAATTTCTACAATGTAACAGATAACGTCAACTTTCATCGATCAATGCTGTGAATTGATTACATAATTTACTGTGTCGGACTTAATTGGCAATAATGCTGCATGCAATGGTAAGTCAAATTGTAGTTTAGCAGTCATTCTCTGTAACCACTTACAAAACATCAGCATGCGTAGTCACCGCTTTTCACAAGAATCACCTGAATGAGACATCTATAAAGAAAACATTTTAAAATTAGATGTGATCATGTTTGGAAACAGGTGCAATATTATCAAATTTGGCATTTTTTTTTTTTAGAATCTGGTTGTATTTTTGCACAGAATTTCAATATAAAATATTATATTTATATTACAAATCGCATTTTCCTCTATGAACCAACCAATTTCAGCGTGCTACACAATCCGTTCACATTGACTATGAACGGATTATAAACTAAGCCCTAGCTTAAAGCACGCGACTGAGAGATTTGAAAAAAATACAACATGTGTTACAAAGATCTCCCAAGTCACACCTTTGGATTAAGATTGTAAACTTACGTGGATTATCATCCCAATCTTGGGGTCTCCTACCTCCAAAATACAGTGCACCTTGCAATGTTGATAAAAGGCAGGATGAGACGAAATGTGACGTCATGTCTATGTGTTGACGTACGTCACAATAACTACTGTGACAGAGGATAGGAGTTCGTTTTATGCAACAAAATAGAAGCAATGTAAACAAACGATATTTTAGTAAATGAATATAAATATAAGAAATGAACATCACTTTTGAGCTAGCGCGATTCACAGAATTTGCCTCAAATCCAAATCCGTCGATACTGACCATGAACAGCTCAAAAGTGATGTTCATTTCTTAAATGAATAGTCTTAATTATTTTTTATTAAATGATGAAACAGGTTGTAATTTTTTTATTTAAGAATAATGGACAAAAACCCTAAGTGATTTTTAGAATTGACTAAATCTGTAAAATTGTGTCTGAATTCAATGGTTTTTTTTTGTCTTAATAATTTTTATTCGCATCCACCTCAAATAAAGTAATACAAGTTTTTAGAACAACAAATTTATGTGCGTCATAAATTTAAACACAAAATTTTAGGAATCTGCCTATTTTATACAATATGAAATGACTGATTTCCGATGTCCTGAAGCTGTTAACCATATCGAAATATAAACAATATATGACGTTGGCAAACACAATAGTCCCTACCCCTAGAATGATAAAAATTACAATTTTGTTAAAGGACCAACTGCTTCTTCTAAATATATATTTAGTCTGAATTTTGGTATCAATGGTATTAAAGAAGACACATTTGGAATGTTTTACACACAAACACTATATACCAAGTTTGGTTCCACCTCTATCCCGAATATCATGAAATTTACTTTGGTAAAGACTTTTCTGCTATACATGACTATGCAATTGATTTTTATTACATATGTGAGGTTGTAAAGAAGATTTTTAAAAAAAATTGGGGAAGTTTTGGCAGTGTTTGAAAATTTGAAAAGGATTGTAATGGTAGTTATTGGAAGTTAAAAGTACTCAAGTGTTAACGCACAACTGACGCTGATCAGATGTCATAGAAGTGAATGGAAATTTCCAAGCCTTTCATTCACAACAACGACATCTCTAATAAATAACTTACTACTGTGTTCTAGTTTAATAGTGCATGAAACGTTTTAAAATACAAGTAAAATGAAATTAATGTATAGATTAATACATTTGTTAAGCAAAGAAGGAAAGAAGAAACAAACAATTGACAAAAAGAAAAAGAGAAGAAATAAAAGTACATATATTAACTAGAGATAGTTTTTATGAAAAACAAATGCCTCCCCAGCTCCCTAAATTGGAAGTGCTCCAAATGAAAACTCCTCCCCTTAATCTACTGCATGGTATGGAGGTGAAAGCATCAACAGGAACATAGACATTATGAATTCTGATAATCCACATAGGCGAAATGTTCACAAACTATTTAACACCCTTCATCCCTCAGATCCACTAGAACTTGAAGTATAACAATTGGATCATCCGGTACCTACAATATGCATTTTTACAAATGACATTGAAGTATTGTACAAAATGTCAAGTTTATCGGAAAAGCCATATAAAGGTGGAGAAGCGTTCACAAGCTATTTCAACATCCTCCACCCCTCTTAGATCCACTATCGCTTTGATGAAAAAATTGGATCCTACTGTCCCGACAATATGCACATCTACAAATGACAATGAAGCATTTTGCAAAGTTTAAATATATCCGATAAGCCATATAGAAGAAGTGTTCACAAGCCATTTTACATCCTCCACCCTTCTTATAGTCACTCTAACTTTTATGGAAATAATTGGATCATCCTGTCCTGACAATATGCACATCTACAAGTGGCAATAGAACATTGTACAAAGTTTCTTGTCCATTCGATAAGCCATATAGGAGGAGAAGCTATCACAAGATTCTGTGACAGACAGACAGACGGGTGGATGCACATAAAGTACAAAACAAAATATCTCCTCTTAAAGAGGGGATACATAATTACATATTACAAGTACCACACATATTCATTTCAAAACACGCAAACATAATAAAGAAGGACTCAGAAACACTTTACACCCCTTTCCAAAAATCATTTAAATGTTCATGACTATGCATCTTTGTGATTTATACTACAGTGTTCAGTGCATAATTACTGATAGCAATAAAAAGATGAAAGCAGAGGTTTTTTGTATTCAGTAGTGAGGTTGATTTCAATTCAAATTCAGAATGGAGAGATTGTAAATCCCAACTAGCCAAAGAAACACATGTACAATTGAAAGCATACATTAGGAAGGTATTTTAAAAAGATGGTCATTATACATTCGCAGTTATGATAACTTTAAAAGTGAATGCTGCTTGTCTACAACAGTGAAATTAACTCATTTGTTAACATGAGAGTTGTACATTTCATGTTACAAGTGCAAAGGAATATATCAACAAGATCCTAAGGCATATTCTGTAAATTTAACAAAAACTTTCTACATAAGCTCATCTGGTTTACAAAAAACACAACTATTATCTACATAAATCATACTTCAATCTTCTTCCAGTTCCATGAAAAGATGAATGATAATACATATATAAAACTGACATAATGAAAGAGACATATATGTACAAGGATTTGCCATTATGCAGTGTAACTACTGTTGTTTATATGTAATTTAACTGTTTTAAAATCATCCTCAAAGAAGGATATGCCGATAAAAGTCTGTGAGTATGATATATTCCCACAGAACTACTGTAGCAATAGCAACAGGTTCTTTGTCACCAAAGGACAAAAGTAAAATAAACTCGATATCGACCTCTTCAGGGTCCGCAACTGAGGTTGTAGCTGCGACTTCTGCAGCTGTTGTAGCTGCGACTTCTGCAAAGCCTGTGGCTGCAGACACCACCAAATCGTCTGGGAGACGTGACGCGTCTCCACGGAAAAACAAATCAAGACATTATATCGATCGACTGCCAAAGGGGGTGAGAGATCCCGTCGGTGTACACTCTCCGTCACGAGTTCAGAGTCTTTCTCCAAAAAGAATAAAGGGAGGATATCCCCGGTGAGACATAAAAAGTCATGGATTATCCAACATTTATTCAATGGAATTGTCGAGGTTTTAGAGTAAATTTCAATGAACTATCGTTACTCATTCAGAAACATAACCCGGTAGCCATATGTTTACAAGAAACACATTTGAAAAACACAGATAAGATAAATATTTAAAACACCATACCATGTATAACCATTATGCTCAAACAGACAGGGCCTCTGGCGGTTCTTCAATAGAAGTCCATAAAAACTTCATTCATAGCCAAATAAATCTGAAAACAAATCTTCAAGCAATAGCAACCCGTCTTTCTCTTGTTAAAACAATGATCCTTTGTTCTGTATATATCCCTTAAAAACTTCCCAACTACAATCTCGGAAACTCATAGATATAATACAACAACTTCCAGCCCCTTTCATACTTATGGGCGATTTCAACGTCCATAACCCGCTATGGGGTAGTGATAAGATAACAGATAAAGGTACAAAAACTGGAAGATGCAATATCTCACCACAATCTTTGTATTTTAAACGACGGTTCTAACACGTATCTTCATCCAGGCAATGATTCATATTCTTCAATCGATATTAGTATAGTTGATCCCTCTTTACTTTTGGATTTAAACTGGTCTGTACATGATGATCTGTGCGGAAGCGATCATTTCCCTATTATTTTTAAAGCAAATACTCCACCAGAAAACAATAACGTTAAACAATGGAAACTCGACAAAGCTGATTGGCCATGTTTCGAAGCTCTGTGTCTTCAAGATATCGTATCTAAAAAGTTAGAAAACCACTGATACCCCATTCAAAAATCTACTGAAACTTGATTACAAATAGCAAATAAATGCATACCTAAGACCCTGACAAATTCTACTAAAATAAAAAACCATGGTTTACAGAGAAATGCAGTGAAGCAATTAAAGCTCGCAAAAAAGCAGACTATTCAATAGATCACTAACGTCCTTAAATCTGAATAATTTCGTATATATTGAGCAAAGGATCGTAGAACCATAAATATAAATAAACGAAAATCCTGGAAAATATTTGTATCAAATCTAAATTCGCATACTCCTATGAATAAAGTTTGGAATGAGATAAGGAAAATAAAAGGCAAAGGTTCCGGTAAAAAATAACACCTAAAGGTAGGAATTCAAAAAGTCACAGATAAGAAAGATATATCTAATAGTATAGCTAATACTATTTCTAAAAACTCGTCAAAAGACAACATGAGTCCAAATTTTATTTCGAACAAAAGTAAAAAAAAGAACAGAAAACCCTGGATTTTACATCTGAAACCAATGAGAGTTATAAGAACCATTTACTTATGATGACTTGTTGAAATATCTAGGAAATTATCATGATACAGCTGTAGGCCCGGATCAGATCATTATCAAATCATAAAACATCTTCCTAAACCTACCAAAGAATGTCGTCTGCAAATTTTTTAAACATGATCTGGGAAAGTGGTAATTTCCCATCTTCCTGGCCACAAACTACAATTATTCCTATTCCAAAACAGGGAAAGGATCACTGAGATCCTAATAATTATCGAACAATAGCCTTAAGATGTGTATGTAAAATAATGGAACGGATAATCAATGAACGCTTGGTATGGTTTCTCGAAACCATTGACATTCTAACTGATATACAATGTGGTTTCAGGAAAAATCGAAGCACAATCGACCAGTTAGTAAGGCTTTAAACCTATATCTGAGATGCCTTTGTTAACAAAGAGTATGTCGTCTCTATATTTTTTTGATTTAGAAAAAGCATACGATACCATATGGAAATACGGTATCTTAAAAGATCTTCATAATATAGGCCTTAAAGGGCATTTACCAAACTTTATATCTTTAAGTGATAGACATTTCAATGTTCGCCTAGCATCTACATTCTCAGACAATTTCGAACGAGAAATGGGCGTGCTACAATGGAGTATTTTATTAGTTACATTATTTAGTCTAAGAATAAACAGCCTAGCTGATATTCTTAAAAACGACTTCCATAGAAGTTTATATGTCGATGACTGTTCCCTGTTATAAATCTAAAAACATGAACTTCATTGAGCGAAAACTACAGTTATGTCTAAACAAAATCCAAAATTGGGCTGATGTAAATGGTTTTAAAATTTCCAAAACTAACACTGCATGCATACATTTCTGTTCGAAGCGGAAACACCACAATGATCCTCAATTGCAATTAGATGGTACTCCAATTAAAGTTGTAAAAGAGTTTAAGTTCTTAGGTGTCATTTTTGATAATAAACTTTCTTTTATTCCTCATATAGCAATGCTCAAAGAGAAATGTACAAAAGCTCTTGATATAATTAAAGTTTTGCAAACACAAAATGGGGAGCAGATAAAAATAATCTTCTACATTTGTATCGCTCTCTAATCCGGTCTAAACTAGACTACGGCTGTATAGTATATGGTGCTGCAAGAACATCCTATATCAAAGCCCTCGATGTAGTTCACCATCAAGGACTTCGACTGTGCACAGGAGCTTTTCGAACCTCTCCTGTAGACAGTTTATATGTTGAGGCCAACGAACCACCTCTCGATTTACGTAGAATGAAACTTTCATTACAATAAATTGTTAAATTAAAAGCTAATATTGACAATCCTGCATTTAACTGCGTTTTCCATCCGCAGTTTGAACATTTACATGACAAAAAACAAGAAGTGCATAAGATCAATCGGTCTACGAGTTGAAAAACATATACGTGATTCTAACTTACCTTTGGACATCGTAAAACCCCTATCACCTTCTGAAATACCACCATGGAAATTACTAAAACCCAAAGTAGACACATCACAAATTCCGCCATTTCAAGCAAAAATTATCCGAAATAAAACAATCCAAACATAATACAACTGATATCTATACAGATGGTTCAAAAGACCAAAATAAAGTCGCTGCTGTTGCAGTAATCACAAACGACGTTTTCTCTGCACGACTGCCAAATAAAGCAACAATTTATACCGCCGAAGCAAAGGCTATTCAACTTGCGTTTGAATACATAAAAACTTCTAATGACAAACATTTTACTATATTCTCAGACTCCCTATCATGTCTTCAGTCAATAAACAACTGGAATATTGATCATCCAAATATTTTAGATATCTTACACCGGTACTATCTTTTAACTAAACAAGGTAAAATAGTTGAGTTCTGCTGGATCCTAACTCACATTGGTATCCATGGCAACACCAAAGCGGACAAAGCGGCCAAAAATGCACTTCAAGGTGATATTGTACACTTCAAAGTTCCATACACTGATTTTATATATTTCATAAAACTATATGTTAATTCTCTTTGGCAAATCTATTGGGATTTCTTTGACACAAGTAAACTTTATTCTATTCAAAACAAAGTAAACAGATCGTGTAACATCGTAATGAAACGCCAAGACGAAGTGAGTATTTTAAGAATACGCATCGCACATTCAAAATTGACCCATTCGTACCTACTAAACAGAGAACCTCAACCTGAATGCATATATTGTGACTGTCCATTAACTATACATCACATTCTTTTTTAATGTGGTGATTTTACGCCCATACGAAACATCCTTTTTGATTGTGTTCAATCAATGAAAGAACTTTTTACAAATATCGAGAATCATTATATTATACAATATTTACAAGAATGCGACTTTTACAGAAAATTTTGAAAACTTTTATAATACAACTGTTTATATACACGACAGTCCCTTCATTCGTTTATGACGTCGTTATGTACGTGAAATGTTAGGACGCCTTTATGACGTCAGACTATTTCAAAACTATTTTGAAATGTAACGCCTGAGGATTATAAAATGAAAGCGCTTGGGTTTATTTTTTTTTAACTTTGTGTACTGTTTATTCTATTTCTTTTAATATTTTATACCGAACACTGTGATTTTTTAAAAACACAATTTGGATATATATATATATATATATATATATATATATATATATATATATATTATATATATATATATAATCCAAATAGAAAGAGTTGATATTACACAGTCAAAATAATTCAATAAAAAAGCAGGAAAATATACAGTTCCAAAATATATTTAAATCACTAGCGCTTTCTGGATTTTAACATCCATCCTCAGGTGAATACAAATTAATAATGAATACAAAGCTGTTTATCTTAGAGACGTCTATTGTGACGTCATGACGTAATGATAGTCTTTGCGAGGAGGTAATAGATACATGACGTCATAATACAAAAGTTCGGAAAAGGTGACTTGGACAAAATAAGCATGAACATTTACATGATAAAAGTTGATGAATTAAGAGGTTTAACAATCAGAATTTTTCATATATGCATTGATTAAAGTTTGTTTAGTTTAGGAGAAAACAGTTTAATGAAATAGTTTTCTTTAGCAAGACTCATGGACGTTGATTCTGTTTTAAGTTTATAAAATGGAAATACGCTGTAGTTGCCTCTAGCACAGGTGTCAAAGTGTTCACTGCATGGGGTATTTCTTGTACTGGGATCGTTAATTTGTTGACGATGGACACGCATCCTCGCTGTTAGTTGTGTTCCGGTTTGTCCAATATATTCCTCGCCACACCCGTTGCAAATAATGCAGGATAGTAAGTTTTTCGACTTGCATGACATGTTATGTATATTTAATTGCTGTTATAAAGTTTAGAAATTCATTTCAAAATTAAGGATTATCTCCCTCATGCATAGCTCTTATCATTGGACGAATTTGGCTCCACTTTTTTGGCACGCTGTTTTTTTTGGTATATTTAGCTCTAAAATTTCATAGTCATTTCGGATTTCAAACATTTCGGTTGAGCATCACTGAAGAGATATTATTTGTCGAAATGCGCATCTGGTGCATCAAAATTGGTACCGTATAAGTTTTACATTATGACCCCTGGGTCGAGGCCTCTGCTGGTGGACTGTTAGTCCCCGAGGGTCTCTACAGCCCATTAGCTAAGTACTTCGTTACTAGCTTGAAAATACGGATGTATATTTAATTGCTGTTATAAAGTTTAGAAATTCATTTCAAAATTAAGGATTATCTCCCTCATGCATAGCTCTTATCCTTGGACGAATTTGGCTCCACGTTTTTGGCACGCTGTTTTTTTTGGGTATATTTAGCTCTAAAACTTCATAGTTATTTCGGATTTCAGACATTTCGGTTGAGCATTACTGAAGAGACATTATTTGTCGAAATGCGCATCTGGTGCATCAAAATTGGTACCGTATAAGTTTTACATCATTTACAGTAAAAATATTTTCCGCATTTAAAAGTAATAGAAGGTCCTGTTTTTAGGAAGGGACATGTACCACACCTTGAGTCACCACATGTAGAAACTGCGTATTTTTCAGGCGTTGAATTGAATTTGGCTTTTGTTTATAATTTTTTCAAGTTAGATGGTTGTCTTTGGCTGTGAAGTAGGTCGGATTTGGGAATAATTTTTTGAAGTTCTAAATCACGCTCGATAACTGTAAAATTCTTCTTAGCTTCCTGAAAGATATTTATATGTTTTGGGTTGTAAGTTGTCATAAATGGTATTAGGAAAGGATCGCGTTCTTTTTCTCTTGTTGTTCTAAGTGTATGCTGTGGAATTTTCTTTGCTTCATTTATGGCTGAAAGAATGAGTGTTTCCGGATAATTCTGCGCAGTAAGAAATATTTTCAATTCTGCCAGTCTTTGGTCTTTAGTATTTTCATCTTTAACAATAGTGCAAATCCTTCTGGCCAAATTGTACGGGATATTTCTTTTAGTGTGTGTAGGATGACATGATTTGAAATTCAAATATTGGTGTGTGTCCGTTTTTTTTGTAAAATATATCAGTTAGGATGTTGGTTTCATGTTTTATCACCTTGATGTCCAAAAAGGGAATCGAAGTATCACTGTATTCCATGGTAAACTGGATATTTGGATTGAGCGTATTCAACAAATTGTGAAACTTGATCAGGTTTTCTTCGGATTTTCCCCAAAATATAAAACAGTCATCTAGATATCTTTTCCATGAATTCCTCAGATTTTGTCCAAGCTCTTGACTCATTTCCTCATCGTCTTTTCGATATAACATTTCTTCGAAATATCCCATTACTAAAATGCTGTATGCAGGGACCATTTTAGTTCCCATAGCTGTTCCTTTGATTTGTTTGTAGAATTCGCCATCAAAATGAAATGTGTTGTTTTCCAAAATGAATTTTATGGAATCTATAATAAATTCCATTGAGAAATTTCTTGGGATAAGTTCCGGGTGTTTTTCTATCCTAATAGTTATAGCCTCTATTCCAAAGTCATGTGGGATATTTGTATATAAACTCGTTACATCAAACGTTACAAGTAATGTATTCTGGTCTACAATTTCTGGGAGTTTGTTAAGAAAATCCATACTATCCCGAATGTAGCTAGGAACTTTTTGGCATAGATCCTTTAACAAAATATCTATAAAATTACTGAGTCTGTGTGTTGGACATGCAGGTCCAGCCACAATTGGTCGTAGTTTTAGATCCATAGGTTCACTAGTAGTTATGTATGTTTGATTTTGTTCTTCAATAGCGGTCTTGATGTAGTTGCTTTTGTGTATTTTCGGTATAGTTACTAGTTTTCATTTCAAAGTTTGTTAAATAGTCATTTTTTTTTATTGAATTGTGTGTGTGTATATATATATATATATATATATATATATATATGGGACAATCCGTCCCTTCTTCAGGACAAACGAAAAGAATTACATAATGTGGCCAATATCAACAGAGAATAATAACAAAACTACATATGAATACATCTAACACTACAACTACACTAATCTACAAACGTATTTACAACTCGGACTACATGTTTTTGGTATTTAGGCTTGCCAATCAATTTTAGAAGCGGAGCGAATTAGGACATACCTTATTCGTCCAAAGAGCTGATCCAAAATCTCTCTCTCTCTCTCTCTGTGCTGTCTGACGTGTTTCATACCGATTGTTAAGCCGTTCTTGGCACACTGATTTTGACTGCGGATAACTCCGTTTACCTGATCAGGATATAGGGCTCGCGGCGGTTGTGACCGGTCAACAGGGGATGCTTACTCCTCCTCCTCCTAGGCACCTGATCCCACCTCTGATGTGTCCAGCGGTCAGTGTTTGCCCAACTATTTATTTTGTATTGCTTATAGGAATTATGAGACTGATCACTGTTCGTTATCTTCACCTTACACATTAAATATCAGTAACCAGCAATACACATGTGACTTTTCTATGTATAGATCATAGTCGGAAACCCACGGCTGATTACCCGTAGTTCCTCTATCCGTGATGGAGAGAGGAACGAAGCGTAATCAGCCGTGGGTTTCCCACGGTGGGTATAGATGTTGGTACAGATTTAAAAAAAAATTGAAGTTTAATACTATCAAACCCATTATTTCAGAAATAATTAAAGCGTAGGATGACTGAAAACAGTTTTTATTCCAGTTTAATTCAGACATGGTAAATAGGAATATATCAAAAGACAAAGTGAGGAGTTTAAAGTATGCAATTGAAAATTGAAGCAATTTATTTTTTAGATCTAGAAAAAAAAATTAATTGTGAAAATGAAAGACAAATAATTGTGATCTGGGGTAATCAAAGATGTTTCTATAGATATATGAGTTTGTAAAGAACATAATCACAAGGCGTGTCATTCCACAATACACCCGATTGATTCACGTTACCTGTGCATCAAGCATGAATGTGGTAGGGTGTGACGCAATATACACGGGCCTTTTAAATGATCATCGTAAAATGTAGAGAGCGAAACGAAAGTAGAACACAGCAAATACCTGAAGATATTTCACTACTGTAAGTCACACCAGACCTGGGATCTGCAGGTAATTCAGAAGTAAATTCTTATAATAGTATCCTTAAATAAGGTGTACTCTTCTGGCCAGCGTGAATGTCCTAATTTTTTATACCTCTATATGAGTCACTGAGATACTCGGTTCTCGGAAAGGAAAGTACAATGGTGTACTTTACGTCTCCTATCTAGTTAAAGGTCGCATGGTTTAAAATGACCGGTAATGGAAGGGTTAGGAGATTACTGCTTTATAACCCAGTACACATTTTTTCGGAAAACTGGAATCGCCTACAGTTGTGCACAATGTACCATATTTGTATATGTAACATGCTATTTTGAAATATACATAAATACGTAAAATTGATGATTGAAACAGATGAAACACAGGATTACTTTTCTGATGTATTTCATATACAACATACACTGTACACAAACATTGCTACATTAATGTATTATTTGTACATGTTGGATACTCAGAGGTTGAGATGAACATACCTGTTGATGGTATGTCTACACATGTAATTTCAGATTGAAAAAAAAAACAGACAAAATTTAACATATACACTGTCCGTAAAACAGGATATTATACCGACAGTGTATGAAACGGACCTAATTGGATTTAAACGATCACATATACACGGGTGTAGTCAGGGATGGAACGTCCTCATTTTTTCCTGTATAGACGTGTTTTCATATATTTCAAGTTCCTGACTTTGGGCTTGCTTCCCGTTAAGTTCATGAATGTTGCGACAATATCTACCGGAAGTCGTACTCCTCTCCGTATCACTGCGTATGGATTGATATGAACTAAATTCGGAATCAACGTCACAATCTTGTTCCTTTTTCCGCTTGGATTGTTTGTTTCTCTTCACTAATGCTATTATTATAGACACAAAGAACACTATCACGCCAAACACTATTGAACATCCTATTATAATGACTGTTTGTAAGTCCTCTTTGACAGCTGTGGAATGCTCATCCTTTTCTGTGGTGGTGTAAATAAGAATGATATCGGTAATGTTATCTACAAGAGATTTTGTGACATTAGCAGCATATTTCACAAATGTAATTGATTTTGTATTTTATTGTGCGCATTCCAATTTGAAAAAAGTTTTTAATATGCTTTTTGAAGTAGCTACACATCACCGACATCCCGTTATATTGGACAATAATTGCTCATAAACTGACCTTTATCCCCATGACTACCCCAGTACACATCCGTGAGTAACTACATCCGTGATACCAAGGTTAAAAAATACAACAAAACCTAGAAGCATTACAAAATGTAAAACTACGCTGCAGAGATTTAAAATTTGGCTTATCAGTGTACGCGAATGATTTTTAATTTTACCAGACATTCAGTCTGGTAAACAATCTAGCTTTACCAGACCAAAAATAAATCTACTAGACAAAATTTTCTTATGTGCAAAATTCAGTCTTTGCGCTTAATGTTTCTTTATGTTCTTATTCGTTCCACTCAAACGAACATAAATAATTTATAAAATAAACACAAACACGTATAATAGGATGTGAAGCGCTCTGATAGTGCAGTTTAATTATTTCGAAAGACAAAGAAGAGCGATATAGAAAATAATTTGAATATGAAACTTTAAATACCTAAATTTTTGGTAACTGATAGTTTATCATTAATGTTTTCTTTCACATAGCCATCCTTAGCTTTTTCTGACCGCCACCGCCCATGCTTTTTAAACAATCTGTCACTAATACCAGCTGCTGCAGCTGATGTTGCCCCGCCCGACCGTAGGCTATGAAGACCAAACTTGCTCTTATCTAACCCTATTTCTCCAAAAGCATCCAAAACGATTTCTCGTGCCCTCGTATAAGACAGAGGGCGATTATCTCTCCTAATCTTATATGTATTAGTATTTTTACAGAATGTCAAAGATCTGAATAAATATTCTGAGGAACTAACTTCAACATCCAACAATTTAATGTATTCTTCTAAAGTATGAACAGGACAAGTATCACCATGAGTTCTAGCAATACACAACTCATGCCCTTCTTTATAAACATCCGTCTTACTTTTGACAATGTTTATTCTCATGCAAACATTATCAAATGACAAATCACTAAGTTTAACATTTGCCAGCTCAGAAAATCTTAGGAACCCTGCAAAACCTAACAAACACATACATAAAGTGCGCATTTTATACAAATTGTTCGATTTGTATCTCCTAGCCAATAATTTCAAATGATCTGGTGTAATTGGTTCTTTCTTCACAACAGGATTGGAAGTCTCTCTTATCGCACCCTCCTTTGTTAACTTCACTAACGCAGATTCACATGGATCTTTTAGTCCTGCTAACTGATGAGCCCAACTTATAGAATGTGTAGCTAGTTGAATTCTGTTTGATGATTTGTAATCTTTAGCGATAGAAATTAAATATAGAGCCACATGTTCATCCGCTGCGGGTAGTGCAGAAATAGACGGCAGAAAGCATTGAATGCGTACCTGTATTGACTCGATGTATTGCCTGCTCTTGATTTAAGACAGAAAGTTGGTAAAAGGTCCCGTAGCTGTTGTAATCGCTGATCTTCAATCTTTACACTATCGGACCACCTTCCCGTTTTAAATATATCTGAAAAATGTATATAACGGAATACAAAAATTAATTTTAAAACTAGAAAAGTTCTACATATGGTGCACCAGGATCCTTAATCAACTGCAATACACCAAATACATATACATAGATGTATCAGGACCTAATATCATCTGCAATACATCTAACCAATAAAACAATCTGGTGTACCAGGACCAAGCTCATCTGCAATACACCCGAAAACATATCTACATTTCTATACCGAACCCATCATGAATTCGTCAACAGAAACTTGAGCATTCCTTGCATCCAACTTAATTGACAGTATTCCAGAAGTAAAATATTTAGACCCAAACAAACATGTTTTGTTATTACTCTGAATAAGTATGTCTGTACATTTATTAAACAACAAAGCATCTTTAACATACCATCTATATATCGTATCTTTATCAAAAATAAACGGCCAAAAAACGGCAGAGGGCCAGTTTGGAACAATTAAGACCCCAAAAGCTTTGCAGACAATTAGATGTTTAATAGCTCGGACGACCAAGTAAATTGGGGGTACTAACCAATTGTTTTCGTGTTCCCAGTTTTGGGTAAAACAGTCGATGGCTTCTGAGCCAGGATTCCAAAATTTTGAATTATACCGTTCCAGCTTGCAGTTATTATAATTTGCAAATCTGTCAACAGTAAAAGGCCCAAACAAGCTGTTAACAAAGTCAAAAAACGTTACGGTAACACCCCAATCATCATGATCTATGATATTGCTCAGAAAATCCGCTTTCTCATTTTCTAGTCTGGGAATCCATTGAATGTCAATTGAAATTTTTTTTGTTGCTCTACACACATCTTGGAAATATTATAAGCAAGGGATTGTAAATGATGTTTCATACTACCCGACTTAACAATTTTTACGCAACTCTGATTATCAGTGAACCATTTTACTTCTTTGTTCACCAAACTATCTTTAAAGGAAGCTAAAGCTAACTCAATCGCTCTAAGCTCTCTCCACGTAGAGCTCATACTCCTCTCAAACTCTTTCCACATTAAGTGAAACGTTTTTGAATCAGCTTCAACCGTGTAAGCTCCTGAAGCAGAACTACTTGCGTCAGAGTAAATAATGCCACTTTTCTTACTCGGCGTGTGTAAATATCGTGTTTTTTCTGAATGTATACATTGTAGCCAAAAATTACATTCATTTAGAACCTCATTCTTATGCGTAAATACAATATTTTCGTCCCATGACTTTCTAAATGCTATCTCTATAGAAGAGAATCTTGTCATAATGCTACATATGTTACCCATAACTGGTGACATTGACATTATTTTTCCCACAACTCTCGCCAATTGTCTCGCCGTCACTTTAGGAAAACACTTCACCAATTGCTGTAAAGAAGTAACTGTGTCGTCAAGACGTCTTTTGGGCACTGAAATAGAAAAAGACTTTGAATCCCACAAAATTCCTAACCATTCTAAATTCTGAGTTGGATAAAATACTGATTTTTCAATATTGATAAGTAGCCCAAATTCTGATAAACTACTTTTGATGAATTCAGAAACTGACAAACATTCATGTTTAGATGATGCGAATACGAAACCGTCATCTAGGTAAAGATCTATTTTAATTCCCCTTTTTCTCCAGAATTTTACAATAGGTCTTAGACATTTCGTAAAAATAAATGGAGCGGATGACAAACCAAACGGAAGCACGGTATAACAATAAAACTTGTCATTCCATGAGAACCCGAGATATGTTTGGAAACTATCAGATATATCTATATGATGGTAACCGGATTTGAGATCAAATTTTTAGCAATAACAATCTTTTTCAAAATAATCGATGGCTGTTTTCCAATCTTCAAACTTTATTTTTTCATATCTCACATAATTATTCAGTCTACTCAAATCTAGTATCAATCTCTTTTTCGACCAGTTTTCTGCTACGCTGAGAGGACTTACAATATATGGTTTGTTTGTAACTTCTACGACACAACCCGCCTTAATTAACTGAGATATTTCTGATGTGACAAAATCAGCGTTAATTTGTGCAGATTTATTATTTCTAAAATTCATAGACGGTGGTATGGAGACAAAAGGAATTTCATAACCAGAATGTACTATTTTCAAAATATATTGAAAAGCCCCTATTTCCTCCCATTTACTGTAATGCCTTTTTAGACTATGTTTTATACCGCATTCCGTTTTACTCTTTTCAACAACACAAGTCAAACAACCTGTATACTTATCATTGACTTTGAGTGGCCTTTCCCTTTGGACAGTTGGACTTCCAGTGCCCTGTTGCGAAACAGTTGAAACAAACGTCGTACGGCATAGGCTGTCTCCTTGACTGCTTGTTTCTGCCCTGACCGTAGAGAAATGGCTGTTGTTGCTGCTGTTGAAACGCAGGAAAGGGTTGAAAAGTATTATAAGCCCCAGGAAAAGCCAATTGAGCTGGAGATCCCGCTGCTGCTGGTGTTTTTTGCGTCCCATAAGGCTGAAATCTCTTGTTCTGCTTTTGGTGTCTGAGGGCCCTGTTTTCTGCACTGTGGATCTTCTTTTCATCGTCAGAGTTGTCTGCGATTTCGTTACACTGATATTCGTTGACGGTTTTCCACCCTTCGGACTTGATCTTGTGCAGATAATTTTCTTTTAGCTTCTTTGAAATCGACTCTGACTGCTCGGCTTTTAATTGTCCCGAGAAATTTTTAAATTGGGATTGTATAACTCCCGTAAATAATTTGACAATATCTGATACTTCCAGTGTAGAATTCCCTCCTGTGTTTTCTTTTGTCAATCTATCAGTATCTAAAGTCAGCTCGTCACCCGAATCGCCCATATTACGTGTCATAGAGAGAGTAAAAAAGACGTGTTATCTGCACTTAAAAGAGCCTTCGAATGGCTATAAATTTTTCCGCGCTAACAGCGGTCAGTTAAAACCCGTGCTATGAATATTTAAATGTCACCTGACAAGGTGACCAGCATTACAACCAATAGATTACACGTATAAATAAACACGAACACGTGTTATTCTACCTTTAATAAATACATAACTACAAGCCTATAAGGCAAGTGAGAGTACAAAATTTGGTAGCCCAAAATAATGGCAAATAAGATTTTACTAGCCCAAATGCTGTGTAGGAATGATTCAACTTGATTCGAAATTTCAAGTTTAAACATTTTTAATGAGTATAACAAAACAAGTTCAACTCTCTTTCAACTTCTAATTTTGTCATTTCACAGTCAGTATCTTCAGAATTCTCCAATTCTGATTCTTCTAGTTTTTCATAATCATTCTCATCCTAATATAGGTAAAACCAAGGGTTACCGGTAATCTCTAGCTCAGTCACATATTCTGAACATCTGAGGCACTCACTTGTAGTTGTTACTTTGGCGCAAAGTATTTACACCATTTATTATTTTCGTGTCCTTTTACAGATTCAATTCTATAATTATCAGAGCCAGACACGAACTTAAAATTTGCAGTGTTTTCCTTTCTGCACCAGATGCGATATATGAGATCATCATTGTATTCAAATCAGGGCCGGTTTCTTAGAGGCAACTTTCTCTGTAAGAACGGGTTGTTTCAATGATTTCCTACCAGGAATTGCACATTCTTTATATTTTAGTAGGGGACCATAATCCCCGCCGGATATATATAACTGGCCTACAGGGCATGTGCGTCAATAATACTTGGTAGCCCGATCCCGATTTTACTAAACACGGTTATCGACGGGCCTACTGCTTAATTTCGAAGACTGAACATTTTTTATCGACTGAAATTCATATATTTACCCTGTTTTACATTGCGTATACACGTTTATATGGAAAAATTGAAGTAGTTTAACATGTTTAATACAGGAAATACTATAAACAAAACAAAAACACAATACCGGACATTTGATCAGAAACTATACAAACTTTAACCGGACCGATCCATTTTTTTTTTTTACCGGAAATGTCCGACGGTCCGACGGTCCGACGTATTTCACATACTCTGGTCACTTATTTTCGCTGAACTTTACCTTGTTTGTAATTAATATATATGCTTTTAATATAATATATGGATTAATTAACGAAATTGATTTCATAACGGTTTAGTTACGTTTCAAACTAAAGCAATCATCTAATTATATTGATCACTCGAAAGTTAAACAGTACTTACCCTTTTCTGTTGTCGTGTGAATCAGAACGTTCTCTGTGTATTTTAAAAGAAAGTTAGCGACAATAACAACAATACAACTATAAGAAAATCATATTGCATTATTCTACGTATTTCAAAGATTTTATACTTATATTTGGTTACCTGTACTGGGTTGACACCCCATTATATGACTACATAGTGTCTTGGTACAATTGCACTCAGAGTGACATTTCCCTCCATAATTAGGATATCTACAGGGCAGCGAGCAATCCCTCCCGTGATACCCAGCTTCACAACCTGCACCAATGTTTTCATAGACTTCAAATAAGTCACATTTATAAATGTTGTGCAGAAATTTAGAATTTGGATTCCTTCTTATTTTTACAATGTATGGTTTCTTATTGATACACGCATACATGTACCTAATACTAAACGCCTCAATTCATAAATTACACCAGAGTGAACCATTGGTATTACTTGTATATTACTAAGACACTATTCTATATTACTATATGGAACTGATTGAATGATGGAATAGTAATGTTATAAACTTGAGCGATACATTTACCGATACTCACTTGTTTTACTGATACACCCCTTATCGCTGGTACAGTATTCTGCCGTACAATTACATTTTTTCTGACATCGCTCGCCATAGCCTGGGTATCTACAGGGCAGGGAACATTTATGACCGTGATATCCAATTGGGCAACCTAAAAATTGTGTTTGAATTCAACATCATTCCAATAAAAGAAAATCAATGATATTTATATTGAAAATTTATTTACACACTTTAGATAATTTTTCAAACTGTAAATCATTGATGTAATTCGTTTGACGTCAAATTGTAAAATGATTGGATTACTTTGGCACTGATGAGAGTCCTCATCCCAGTAAAACCCAGGAAGACAGCTGTCTCTACTGTTGTTCCTATACGTAAATAAACATAAAACAGAGAAAGTTTCAATGCTAACGAGGCGAATATCAAACTTCACTTAAAACTAGCACTTTAATATAATTACAGTTAGAATATAATTTAGAAGGTGGACTTACCGTGATGACGCTGTATTTACAGTGACGAGCAGTGTAGATAAAAAGAAAACGACGATATCTTCCATCATTGAATGTTTTATACAAATTTAATATACGGAAGATTTAAAGGACACATCTCGTGTTTCCAAAGTATACAGAATTATATGCATTTTGTCTTCCTTATGCTTATATAAATTAATTGTGATAGTTCGTTCGCTGAAGTAT
This sequence comes from Ostrea edulis, assembly GCF_947568905.1. Lineage (NCBI taxonomy): Eukaryota > Metazoa > Mollusca > Bivalvia > Ostreida > Ostreidae > Ostrea > Ostrea edulis. The sequence goes on from NC_079164.1 coordinate 68,400,479, forward strand.
TGCGATAATTAGCCACAATACGGACTTAAATCTAAGCCCCGATTTCAAAAAGCCTAGTTTATTAGATAGATAGTCACGAGGTACAGTGTCGTCACATGCGACCTTCGTCGATCAACTTGTTGTAAAAGTAGTGTTAGATTTTTAAAAACTCGGGTTTTAGGGGCCTAATTTATTTACCATGGATAACATTTATTTCGATGTTGACAAATTTCCCGAGTCTTATATCTTTTAGCCACCAGTGCATACAAATAGCGACCCAAATGTAACGAGGAAAGCGAGTATGAACTCTGCAAAAATTTGCGAGTAAATAATGTTTACATGGGATCACTGTCTAAACACAATTTGGTAATGGGATTTTTGTAAACAACTGTAATTAGCGTTGTTGCTTTTCTAAAATAAACAGTGCAATTATCATTAGATTTATTTTTGGAGAAGTTAGATAAGCCTAAAATATGATACGATTATGTATCATTGACAACTAGGCCTACTGTCACGGGTGCATTTCGGGGGGAAAAAAAGATCAAACTTATTGTGAAAATCACAATACTTTTAAATTATTTTATTCAAGTAATTTTATTAATCATTATTTTTTATTATCTACACGTTGTTCCTTAGGAAGTGGGAGCGCGGTGTGCTGTTGTAAACGGTCGAGGCTATCTGGTACCGCTTACAGGGTGACGACCACGAGTTATCTCATCTTATGTAGGTACGAGTTATCCCTCGTGCCAATTTATAATTCACAATGATTCGTACGAATAATCGTCGTGTGTCAATTCTTTTATACTTATTTCTTGATAGACCAATATTAGGTAAAATAGGTCCTGTTGGAGCTCCATTGTGGTTGGCAAACACATGTATATTTATTATCAATTACGTAGGAAACATGAATACTTTCAATCATATTCAAATCAATCGGTTCTAAAAATGAGAAGCACAACACTGTTGATTATTTAAAACTCAGATTTTCGACACAACCCGCGTCTAAATCAAGAGACATATATTACATAAGCAAGTATCAAAAAACCCTGACAAATATTAATAATCTACGTTGTTAACAAGAATGATACACTGTTGCAGTGAATTGAGAAAAATGGTAATTCTATGCATAAACATATAATTTTTTTTAATGCATATTAGGTACCGTGTGTTATAATGGATGTATTAGCATCACACCCTCCCCAAAGTATTAGACTGATATTTCTAAATCATTGATGTACAAATTTCGGGCAGAATATTTTAAAATCTTGATACACCATTAGAACGTCGTAGTATTCATAATTTCACGGAATGTTGTGACAGCACATTGATATAAAATACGCTTAATTACAATTAACAATGTGTACACTTTAAATCAACTTGAAATGTTATTTTCCATAGAGGATATGAAGACTTTTACATATTTCTTGTTTGAAAACTGATATTCCTATTCTTCAAACAAAGACCACGGAATTTGGACAAACGCAGTTGTCTTGACTGTCTAGCCTGTACATATCATATGGGTGGTAAATATTCAGGGCGGCGACTTTGATTTCAGAAATGCAATGGTGATTATTTCAAATTTGTAGGAAATTGTGAAATATTTATTAGAACATCATAACTGTCATTAAGAACGGCGTAGTGTCATTTCGTAAATGAAATGAATACATGTAAAATGATATTTTTTGTAAAAGACAACCCGAGGTTTAAGAACAAGTTCTCATTAAGTAAGACGATTTTCTATGCACAAGAATCTGCGTCACGTAGATCTTTTTACACAAGAAAATAGCAGCAAAATATAATGACGTTTTTCCAACTTTCCCAGAAGTAAGAGATGGAAGTCACAAACATTGTATAATCACCAGTTTATGACCATAAATGTCAATATTCAGTGGCGTAGCTTCCATTGAGGCAACCGAGGCAGCTGCCTCGGTAAAAAAAAAAAACACCAAAAAAAACCTTTTACGTTGTTAAAATGTCGATAGCTTCTGCGCCCCCCAGACCCCCTGCCTCGGTAATATTATAACTCAAGCTACGCCTATGATATTGACTATCTAAAAGCAATCGATTTTGTTTTTAAATCTTGTGCACTTTCAGACATGCAGTACCGATACATATTATATACTCCACTTTTCAATTAATTCCTGATGTCTTCTGTACTTCATTGTCTATAATAGCAGTAGTGTTATTTATTCGTACTAGTTATTTTAATTGAAACCAAAACTGTACAGAACTTCAATTTTATCAATGTATTGAACTTTCTAATTTTCAGTTAATTGATGATAGTAGTTTATAACGTTTAATTTGTCAGATGCGCAAGATATGCTATGGTCTATGTTGTAACATACTATGGGTACCAACATAAAGAACCTTCCCTTTAACAGGTACCAGATTATAAAGCACTTTTTCTAACTGGTACCAGATTATAAAGCACTCTCCCTCTAACAGGTGCCAACTAATAAACACTCTCCCTCTAACAGGTATCAGATTATAAAGCACTCTCCCTCTAACAGGTACCAACTAATAAACACTCTCCCTCTAACAGGTACCAACTTATAAAGCACTCTCCCTCTAACAGGTACCAGATTATAAAGCACTCTCCATCTAACAGGTACCAACTTATAAGGCAACCTCCCTCTAACAGGTACCAACTAATAAAGCACTCTCCCTCTAACAGGTACCAACTAATAAAGCACTCTCCATCTAACAGGTACCGACTTATAAGGCAACCTCCCTCTAACAGGTACCAGATTATAAAGCACTCTCCCTCTAACAGGTACCAACTAATAAAGCACTCTCCCTCTAACAGGTACCAGATTATAAAGCACTCTCCCTCTAACAGGTACCAAATAATAAAGCACTCTCCCTCTAACAGGTACCAACTTTTAAGGCAACCTCCTTCTAACAGGTACCAATTTATAAGGCAACCTCCCTCTAACAGGTACCAACTAATAAAGCACTCTTCCTCTAACAGGTACCAATTTATAAGGTAACCTCCCTCTAACAGGTACCAGATTATAAAGCACTCTCCCTCTAACAGGTACCAACTAATAAAGCACTCTCCCTCTAACAGGTACCAACTTATAAGACAACCTCCTACTAACAGGTACCAACTAATAAAGCACTCTCCCTCTAACAGGTACCAGATTATAAAGCACTCTCCCTCTAACAGGTACCAACTAATAAAGCACTCTCCCTCTAACAGGTACCAACTTATAAGACAACCTCCCTCTAACAGGTACCAACTAATAAAACACTCTCCCTCTAACAGGTACCAACTTATAAGGCAACCTCCCTCTAACAGGTACCAACTAATAAAACACTCTCCCTCTAACAGGTACAAACTTATAAGACACTCTCCCTCAAACAGGTACCAGATTATAAGGCACTCTCCCTCTAACAGGTACCAAATAATAAAGCACTCTCCCTCTAACAGGTACCAACTTTTAAGGCAACCTCCCTCTAACAGGTACCAATTTATAAGGCAACCTCCCTCTAACAGGTACCAACTAATAAAACACTCTCCCTCTAACAGGTACCAACTTATAAGGCACTCTCCCTCAAACAGGTACCAGATTATAAAGCACTCTCCCTCTAACAGGTACCAACTAATAAAGCACTCTTCCTCTAACAGGTACCAACTTATAAGGCAACCTCCCTCTAACAGGTACCAGATTATAAAGCACTATCCCTCTAACAGGTACCAACTAATAAAGCACTCTCCCTCTAACAGGTACCAACTTATAAGACAACCTCCCTCTAACAGGTACCAACTTATAAAGCACTCTCCCTCTAACAGGTACCAACTTATAAGGCACTCTCCCTCAAACAGGTACCAGATTATAAAGCACTCTCCCTCTAACAGGTACCAACTAATAAAGCACTCTCCCTCTAACAGGTACCAACTTATAAGGCACTCTCCCTCAAACAGGTACCAGATTATAAAGCACTCTCCCTCTAACAGGTACCAACTAATAAAGCACTCTCCCTCTAACAGATACCAACTTTTAAGGCAACCTCCCTCTAACAGGTACCAACTAATAAAGCACTCTCCCTCTAACAGGTACCAACTTATAAGGCAACCTCCCTCTAACAGGTACCAGATTATAAAGCACTCTCCCTCTAACAGGTACCAACTAATAAAGCACTCTCCCTCTAACAGGTACCAACTTATAAGACAACCTCCCTCTAACAGGTACCAACTAAAAAAACACTCTCCCTCTAACAGGTACCAACTTATAAGGCAACCTCCCTCTAACAGGTACCAACTAATAAAACACTCTCCCTCTAACAGGTATCAACTTATAAGGCACTCTCCCTCAAACAGGTACCAGATTATAAAGCACTCTCCCTCTAACAGGTACCAACTAATAAAGCACTCTCCCTCTAACAGGTACCAACTTATAAGACAACCTCCCTCTAACAGGTACCAACTAATAAAGCACTCTCCATCTAACAGGTACCAACTTATAAGGCACTCTCCCTCTAACAGGTACCAACTAATAAAACACTCTCCCTCTAACAGGTACCAACTTATAAGGCACTCTCCCTCAAACAGGTACCAGATTATAAAGCACTCTCCCTCTAACAGGTACCAACTAATAAAGCACTCTCCCTCTAACAGATACCAACTTTTAAGGCAACCTCCCTCTAACAGGTACCAACTAATAAAGCACTCTCCCTCTAACAGGTACCAACTTATAAGGCAACCTCCCTCTAACAGGTACCAGATTATAAAGCACTCTCCCTCTAACAGGTACCAACTAATAAAGCACTCTCCCTCTAACAGGTACCAACTTATAAGACAACCTCCCTCTAACAGGTACCAACTAAAAAAACACTCTCCCTCTAACAGGTACCAACTTATAAGGCAACCTCCCTCTAACAGGTACCAACTAATAAAACACTCTCCCTCTAACAGGTACCAACTTATAAGGCACTCTCCCTCAAACAGGTACCAGATTATAAAGCACTCTCCCTCTAACAGGTACCAACTAATAAAGCACTCTCCCTCTAACAGGTACCAACTTATAAGACAACCTCCTACTAACAGGTACCAACTAATAAAGCACTCTCCCTCTAACAGGTACCAACTTATAAGGCAACCTCCCTCTAACAGGTACCAACTAATAAAGCACTCTCCATCTAACAGGTACTAATTTATAAGGCAACCTCCCTCTAACAGGTACCAGATTATAAAGCACTCTCCCTCTAACAGGTACCTACTAATAAAGCACTTTCCCTCTAACAGGTACCAACTTATAAGGCAACCTCCCTCTAACAGGTACCAATTTATAAGGCAACCTCCCTCCAACAGGTACCAACTAATAAATCACTCTTCCTCTAACAGGTACCAGATTATAAGGCAACCTCGCTCTAACAGGTACCAGATTATAAATGGAGGATATTTTATAATCTGGTACATGCTGCAGGAAGTGTGCTTTGTAAGTTGGTACCTGTTAGAGGGAGGATACTTTATAGAATCTGGTACCTGTTAGAAGGAGGATGCTTTATAAGTTGGTACCTGTTAGAGGTAGTGTACTTTATAATCTGGTACCTGTTAGAGGGAGAGTGCCTTATAAGTTGGTACCTGTTAGAGGTAGGGTGCTTTAAAATCTGGTATCTGTTAGAGGGAAGATGCTTTATGATTTGATGATAAAGCATTTTATCTCAAAGAGGTACCAAGTTATACAACACCCTAACTCTAACAGGAAGCAGTGTATGCTAGGACTAAAATAATTATAGCTTCTCCCAAAGTAGAACTTCTATTGTGCTTATCAAAAACAATCGTTGTCAATAGTACAGTGTACTTGGGATCAGCTGGACTTGTTACACTACAGAAATCATGGAACACACTGTTCCATGGTGTACTTGTTTGGTTGTGAATCCCAGATGATGTTTAACAACTTGTTCAACACCTTGTTTGAAATGAAAAGACTTGTAAAGTTTACAAATTTATTATAGCACAAGTCAATATTGTTTTAGAGTAGATGATAACAAGTAATAAGTTTTCCAATAAAAATAAATGAGTACAAGCAGAAAAGGTTACATAGGGTGTTTTTCTGATGCCATTTCTAGAATAAAGTGCACCGCCACGGCACATGATACGTCCGTCACATATTGTTAACAGTATAGATTGTACCCATTAAAACATTTTTTTTATATCACCTTAATTAAATGTCACAGTGACCTTAAAGTAGGATGCGACACACCTTCTACCTCAGATGCATTAGTTGACCAATTTTGGTGATTCTAGGTCTAATAGTTTTCAAGTTATGAGCCGGACAAGTTTTTGCCATATATGGCCATATCTTCTTAATGAAAAGTCACAGTGACCTGGTTTTAATGTGCGACACACCTTTTACCCAAGATGTATCTACAGACAAAGTTTGATGATTCTAGGCCTTGTAGTATTTAAGTTACGGGTCGGACACGAAAAAGCTAACAGACGGACGGACAGACGGACGGACATGAACACCATACCATAATACGTCCCGTCTTAAGACGGGCGTATAAAAAGGCTTTAAATAGTATCAGCCATCATCAGGCTGTCACATATTTTCTTTCCATGAATAAAAGCTCCTAAACTTAAAAGTGACAGGAGGCCGGTAGATAGACAACTAGAGCTCTGCAGAAAATATTTCCCCAAAATTGACCATGATCAACAATCTGTAAATATTCTAAAACACCAAAGAAGTTATTTACAAAGACCCTAACTTCAAAACTGTGAGAGGAGTTAAAAGGTCAAACCGTCATTTATTTAATACATGTATATTTCCTCAAAAACTGACTCGGTTAAACCTGTAATTTTCAACAACAAAAAATTAAACAAAAATCAAAATCATAGCCACATACACATTTTCCATACCCATACAAATACTCTGTAGAATAAGGTTCTCAGTTGAATATTGGGAGAAATTTGACAAATCATGTACTTTCTATGTAATGTTTCCTCAAAATACTCAGTTCAAGAATCTGTAATTTTCTCAAACAAGGTTTTCCTATTAAGTGAACCTACAACCTTGACCTTAAAAAACAATAAGCATCTTCCTTTTATGGTGATCAAATGTACCAAGTTGTAAGATTCTGGAGCTTACGGTTCAGTCTGTATCCCATCTTACAAGATCCGGACAGACAACACCATACCATAATATGTCCAGTCTCTGACGGGCAAGTACCATAATAAGAAAATCTAAAGTTATGACCCTAACAAGCTTTCACAAACTATAAAACATGAGGTGTTTGTAAAACATATAAGCCCCCATGGTGCAAAATTGAAAAGGGTTATACACATGCATAATTTGATTGATAGTAGTATCATCAATTCGAAATATTGAGCTAACAATATCTTCCTATGTCAGGAGTGGATTGACCAAGTGACCTAAATATCAATAGGGGTCATCTACTCCTTATGCTGTACCAGGTTTGGTGTCAATCAAGCAAATAATTCTTAAAACATAAGAGACAATATATTACTATGTCCAGTTTACCCCTTGACTTTTGACCATGTGACCTCAAATCTACTCCTTGAGATGTACCAGTGTACCAAGTTTGATGTCTGTCAAGCAAAGGGTTCTCAAGATATTGAGCAGGCAGTGTCTTCCTATGTCCAGAGTAGATTGACCCTTGACATTTCGACCTGAAAAACAATTGGGGTCCTCTTCTTTTCATAACTAACCCACATATGAAATATATTACGATCAAGTGAATGGTTCTTAAGATATTAAGCGGACAACATGTGGTCTACCGACCGACCAACAGGTGCAAACCAATATGCCCCTCTTCTTTGAATGGGGGCATAAATATAGTGTTATAACACTAAAAGGCTTCCATACATCTAAAAGTAACATAGGGCAAGGCTAACTATAGAAACATTGAGATAGCCTAAACACTTAAACTCTGAAAAAGTAATACCTGATACTACCCTGAACCAAGTAAATTGACTCTGCTAAGGTATTTACATATTATAATGTAAAATCTAAATAGTTCCCTAACTCAATGCTATGTTCATTTCCTACTCTATGTAAAAGATAAGAGGTGAACACGAAATTCATGTGAAAAGTACAAACCTTAGGGTTCTTTAACCTAGCAGAGTGAGTAAATCTGAGTCATCTCCTTATATAGGGCTGACAAAATCAATGGGATACTAAATATAAATGCTCAATCTGATAACCCAGGATTAAGCCTCTTGGCCAATGAAATTGCAGAAAACAAATTATGTTCAGGAAGACTGGCATAATGGCAGGTATAATGAATTACATAGCACAGTGAAAGGTAAACATGTGAAACATTAAGATATTTCCTTTATAAAATCTTAAATGTAAAGTTTGAAAAGGTTGCATGTATAGTACAATGTATGCCAGTGGATTTGAAAATGACCTGAATCAATGCTCTTTCTATTTGGTACAAAACATATATAGTTATGATTAATCATTATATCATTGGGTAAAGGCGGCAGTCTGCTTCCCTTAAGGATGTATTCTAAACAGTGGATGCAATCAAAATCTCTGCCTCCACAAACATAATATCTTTGAAGTATTGGATGTGTGTGTTCATATTCTGTCCAATCCTGTAACATGAAAAACAAGACATAATCTTATTGGCTCATCCTAAATTTAGTATCCTATCAAAGTTTAACTAGTAAATTGCATTCTTCTATTGTGTTATCGAGTATATAAGCTCAAACACAGTATTTATCAAGTTTCTCTGAATAATTAGAATTTATCCTACCATCTCCTACCATTATCTTTTTCCTTTAAATATTGAATATCTTAGACAGAAAATAAAATCATAAAAACTTTATATACCACACAATGCGAAGTCAATATAAAATTACTGGTAAAGAAAGTTCAACTCTTTGACACAAGTATGATGGAAAATTAAAGATAACGGTGATAATGTTTCGAGGATTGTTTTCATCTCTCAAACAAAATACATGTAGAATTTCAGATTGAAAATAGAAGCAATGTTGACTATTTGAAATGACCATATGGAATTTGTGCACCACAAAGATGAACTTACATAATGGATTTTAGCCTAAACAGCCCAAATTCTTCCAAAACCAATGCACACAGTTCTAAACTACCCTGGATGAAAAAATAAAAGAAAAAAAGATTTATATATATATATGTCTGTTCTTAATGTTTGAATATCTTCACACAAATAAAAGATATAGGTTAACAAAGAGGCTCATGGGCCACATCGCTCACCTGAGTCACCCTGGTCCATTTCTAAAGATTTTCCCTATATATTCGCATGTAAAACTTTGGTCTCTATTGTGACCCCATCCTATCCCCAGGGGTCATGATTTGTAACAAGAGGCCCATGGGCCACATCGCTCACCTAAGTCACTTTGGTCCATATCTGAAGACTTTCCATATATATTTCCATGTAAAACCTTAGTCCCTATTATGGCCCAAACTACCCTTTGCATACTTGAATCTACACTATGTCAGAAAGCTTTCATGTAAATGTCAATTTCTTTGGCCCAATGGTTCTTGAGAAGAAGATTTTTAAAGCTTTCTCCTATATTTGTATGTAAAACTTTGACCCCCCCCACTTGTGGCCCCATCCTACCCCCCAGGGGCCATGATTTGAACAAACTTGAATCTGCACTATGTCAGGAAGCTTTCAGGTAAATTTCAGCTCTTCTGGCCCAGTGGTTCTTGAGAAGAAGATTTTTAAATGACCCCACCCTATTTTTTAATTTTTAGATTATCTCCCCTTTGAAAGGAACATGGCCCTTCATTTGAACAAACTTGAAAGCCCTTTACCCAAGGATGCGTTTGGCCATGTTTGGTTGAAATTGGCCCAGTGGTTCTGGAGAAGAAGTCGAAAATGTGAAAAGTTTAACAGACAGACGGACAGACAGACAGACGGACGGACGGACAAACGGACAGACAGACAGACAGACGACGGACAAAAAATGATCAGAAAAGCTCACTTGAGCTTTCAGCTCAGGTGAGCTACAAACTTGAATCTGTACTAGGTCAGGAATCTTTAATGATAATTTCAGGTCCTCTGGCCCAGTGGTTCTTGAGAAGATTTTTAAATGACCCCACCCTAATTTTGTGATTATCTCCCCTTTGTGTCAAGTTTTGGTTGATATTGGCTCAGTGGTTCTGGAAAAGAAGATGAAAATGTGAAAAGTTTATGCCGACGACAGACAACTAACTTTTGATCAGAAAAGCACATTTGAGCCTGAGAATTTTTTTTTTTAGAACTTACTGGCAAAATCTCGGTGCCCTGTAAATGTGATTTCTTACATCCTTACTGGCGGGGTAAAAGCATCTGTTAAATTCTGAGATGGTGTTCCCTGGTGAAATAGTATCCTTTACAAACAGACGGAAATGTCTTTTTGTTTCATCAACGCTTTGTGTGCCCTCGTGTACAAGTAAATGTATTTTTGATATAATAGTCTCATCTACTGGTTGGCTTAATCCTGGAAACTAAGAAAACATTCTAAATGAATACATGTAATTATATAAGGGGATTTGAAACAAAATGTATGCCTCTCTTGCTGAACTTTGCCAACAGAATTTAAGTTTTACAATTTTCATTTATGTATATTGAAAGTTTGATGCCTGTGACATTTGGGAATTACTGACATAGCATAATTTTAGGGATTGTAGCATTGGTGAGAAACACTGCACTGCCACCGGTCTCTAATTTATGAATGGGCTTGTAAATTTTTCAGTTAAAGTTTATAATCTGATTGGACTACTTGTCTGGCAATATATACAGGGCTCGAAATTAATGTATGCCCGTCACTCCATGACTGGTTAAAAGTCTGACTGACTGACTGACATTTGTTTTAGTCAGTCAGATGAGTTAATTTTCTAAAGCATCATTTTGGAAAATATACTTCTGAAAGAAGTAGGTACAGTTTCTAAAGTCATTTGGCCCAAAATATCGATGATTTCACTTGGAGCTCAAACCCTGGCATTCAAATAAGGAATGGATTAGCAAACCCAAAATTTGCTCAGTTTGATCAGCAAAATGATTTGTGTCATATGACGTGAGCTAGAAGTT
>NC_079164.1:68413985-68481485 GCF_947568905.1 Ostrea edulis
TTTCCTTTTCCAGATAGAGTCTGTTTCTTGAATCTGAAGACAAATATGACACCATTTTAACTTGTCTCAGTAGTCCTCATAAATTCCAGTAATTAATTCATCACTAAATGTTTTAACCTCTAATTGAAAATGATTTCATATTTGCGTCTTCGAAGGGGTTTTCCTACCATTTTCAAACTGGGTCCAGAATCCGTAGAATTGGGGAAATTGACACATAAAATGTTCAAATTGGGAAAGTATGAAAAGTATTAATTACCTTGTGCTTAGATACGTATAAATAAAAGAGAAGAAAAAAATGTTTTCACTCAGCAAAACATGATATATATTCATAGCAAAATATGTGTCAGAGATCTCATTCCTTTCTATCTAAAAAAAATTCTAATTATGTCTCCCCTCTTCCAGGGGGAGACATAGTTTTTGTACTTCATCCGTCTTTCTGTCTGTCACAAAATCTTGTGAACACTTCTCCTATATGGCTTATCGGATAGTCTTGAAAATTTGTGCAATGCTTCATTCTCATTTGTAGATGTGCATATTGGTGAGACAGGATGATCCAATTATTTTCCTTAAAGTTATAGTGGATCTAACAGGGGTGGAAGAACAGTGTCATTGTTACATAAGGGTCCAGTAAATGAAAAGACCCAGTCCCTATTGAAAATTCCCTCTAATTTAGATAACAGCTAAACTATAAGCTGATTTTCATGGTGTACAAAATGCATACCTTAAACTCTGGATATTTCAAGACAGTCCTCAAGGAAACTATTGTGAGGCAGTCCATCTTCTTGGAAGGCTGTAGTGATTGTCTTTTTCTTGTGTGTCTAGCTGAATTCTGCTGAAAGAATTTATTAGTCTCACTATCAACCTTGCCATGCATTAATTTTTTTAAAGACCACACCTGTAATCAAAATCAAAGCATTACTTGTTTCTAAATATATACATCAGTATCATCACCCACAAAGACAGCCTTGTCTTGAAACACAAGCTTAGCATAACATGAAACCAATTATTACAATGACCAATGTTTCAAATTTATTTATATTAACAGTCCTTGACCAGTCGAATTTGATCAATATTTTCATTAGTTTGTCACTATGAAGATACCGTAATTTCCCAACTCAGTCTCAGATAGACATACACGGAGAAAATTTGTGGCTGGATCGGGAATTGAACCTAGGGACCTCTGTGCAAGATTTTACCAGTTGGTGCCGTGACTACTCTTGTCCTGCCAGGGGTGATATGAATCTGGGTTGTGTGTCTTCGAGGGCAAAGACAAATTAAAGGGAGGAATTTAGTAGTTAGGACTACACAGACCGTGGATATCGACCTGGATAGCTCAGTGGTTAGAGCACCTGACTAGTAATGCAGGGATCCTAGGTTCGACTCCTGGTCCAGCCAAATATTTTCTCTTCCCCTATACTGCATTCCGTGACGCAACTTGCGCAGTGTTAAGTTTATACGTGTATCAAATTAAAAATCTAGGCCCACTGGCCTTCATTGTGGAATGAATAGTAGGATTGTTACATATAATGTCCGAAATTACAAACGTTCACAGAAAATACCAAAGATATGACCGAAATTAAAAATTATTGAAGTCGTCAAAGGAGGGACCAAAATTTTTAATGTGAATATGATAGTAGATGTCATGTATTACTGAGGTCATTTTAGCTCCTCTCTCGGTAATTTTTGTCATTTTTTGGTAATTTCTGTAAATGGTACCGTAGTAGGCTAGTTTTGGTCATTCCTGCGCTGCGGAATGACTTACCACGTGCCCTGGCCTTGTGTTTGTTTAGCCTATATTGAATATACTTACCGATCTTGCAAAAATCTTTTGATTCCCGGGCAATATGGTACTAATATCTCATGTTTTATAAATTAATATACCTCGCGGACACTACTAAAGACAGAGATATTTCCGGCACCAACGGTCTCTTCGTAGATATGTTTGGTCTATCGTCCCGCTTTCCCATATTTGATATTTTTTATCTTTTTTTGCGCAAGAGTTAGCCTATTTTAAGTACAACTTAACAGATGAAATACAGGGGCAATTAACTCATTGTATAGGGGCAGGTAACTCGTGGTCGCCGCCCTGCAAGCGGTACCAAATAGCGTTAACCGTCGTTAAACACGTACGCGTTTCTTTAAAAAATGAAAGCATTATATAATTCAATTCAAAGTTGTGATATATTATATTTTATTATCTATAATTGAAAGTTCAATTATCTTTTATCTTTAAATTTCTTTTTTAAAACTACCAGTAGGTAGACACTACTAACAAAGTTCTGCCTATATGTTGTTGCAAGGTGAAGGTCAGTTGGTGCGAGTGTGTATTGAATTAGAGAGCAAAACGGAAAGCATATGCCGTAGTCCTATATGTAACAGTACGTAGCTTCGATAGAACCATTTTCTCGCAGTTTATCTACGTCTTTCTCCAAGTGCTTGTTTGAAAAAGTACAGGAACAAATTCTACTGGGGGTTTTATGACAACGTCGTTGTGCCGACAAAAGATGTTCACGTTTTGCCCCTCATACCTTCCTTCAAAAATTAAAAAAAAAACCTGTCCAAATCCTCTCTATTGACAGCAAGTACACCCTTAAACAGCACAAAACACCATAATGCAGTGCTATTTACAAGCCGTTAATGTGATAATTGTTTGTTTGTCAATTAAATCTAATCTGTTTATGAAATGGCTATCAACTGTTTTCAAATTTTCTTGCTTGAGGTCGCATATGACGTCACAGATAATGGCGCGTAAAATATCGAAGAAAATATGCATAAGATGTGAATTTCATCGCTTTCAAACTCGAAAACTACGTAAGCTGTTTCATTTAAAACACATGTAAAGTAGTTTTAGGCATGAAATGAATGGATTTTGCTGAAAAAATTAAAAAGTTTAAAAACATGCGATGTATCCTTTAAGTGTATTTCCTGGCAAGTACGCTAGTAAGAGCGCCAAGAGGAATGCCAGATGGGATCTGAACGCCTGACTGACTTTCTTACTTTTTAGAGTATGTTCCGCAGATATATTTACTTATATTTAATTGATTACATCACAATAGTATGTCGTAGTGCATTAAAACTTATACGGCACCAATTTTGATGCACCAGATTTCGACAAATGTCTCTTCAGTGATGCTCAACCGAAATGTTTGAAATCCAAAATAACAATAGACTTTTACAGATATTTTAGGGAAAACGGAGTGCCAAAAAGTCTAATCAAATTCGTCTAAGGATAAGAGCTATGCGTGAGGGAGATAATCCTTAATTTTGAAATGAATTTCTAAATTTTATATAAAAACGGCAATTAAATATACATCCGTATTTTCAAGCTAGTATCAAAGTACTTAGCTGCTGGGCTGTAGAGACCCTCGATGACTAACAGTCCACCCGCAGAGGCCTCGACCAGATGCGCAATTTGACAAATAATGTCCCTTAAATGATGATCAACCGAAACGTTTGAAATCCAAAATAACAATAGACTTTTAGAGCTATTTTAGGGAAAAACGGAGTGCCAAAAAAGTGGAATAAAATTCGTCTAAGGATAAGAGCTATGCGTGAGGGAGATAATCCTTAATTTTGAAATGAATTTCTAAATTTTATAACAGCACTTTAATAGACATCCGCATTTTCAAGCTAGTATCGTAGTACTTAGCTGCTGGGCTGTAGAGACCCTCGGGGACTAACAGTCCACCAGCAGAGGCCTCGACCCAGGGGTCATAATGTAAAACTTATACGGTAACAATGTTGATGCACCAGATGCACATTTCAACAAATAATGTCTCTTCAGTGATGCTCAACCGAAATGTTTGAAATCCAAAATAACAATAGACTTTTACAGCTATTTTAGGAAAAAAAGCAGAGTGCCAAAAAGTAGTCAAATTCGTCTAAGGGTAAGAGCTATGCGTGAGGGAGATAATCCTTAATTTTGAAATGAATTTCTAAAATCATAACAGCAATTAAATATAAATCCGTATTTTCAAGCTATAGCTAGTATCGCAATACTTAGCTACTGGCCTGTAGAGACCCTCGCTGACTAACAGTCCACCCGCAGAGGCCTCGACCCAGGGGTCATAATGTAAAACTATACAGTACTAATTTTGATGCACCAGATGCGCATTTCGACAAATAATGTCTCTTCAGTGATGCTCAACCGAAATGTTTGAAATCCAAAATATCAATAGACTTTTAGAGCTATTTTAGGGGAAAACGGAGTGCCAAAAAAGTGGAATCAAATTTGCCTATGGATAAAAGCTATGCGTGATGGAGATAATCCTTAATTTTGAAATGAATTTCTAAAATTTATAACAGCAATTAAATATATATCCGTATTTTCAAGCTAGTATCGTAGTACTTAGCTACTAAGCTGTAGAGACCCTCGGGGACGAACAACCCACCAGCAGAGGCTTCGACCCAGGGGTCATAATGTAAAACATATACGGTACCAATTTTGATGCACCAGATGCGCATTTCGACAAATGATGCTCAACCGAAATGTTTGAAATCCAAAATAACAATAGACTTTTACAGCTATTTTAGGGAAAAACGGAGTACCAAAAAAAGTGGAGTCAAATTCGTCTAAGGATAAGAGCTATGCGTGGGGGAGATAATCCTTAATTTTGAAATGAATTTCTAAATTTTATAACAGCTATTGAATATACATCCGTATTTTCAAGCTAGTATTGAAGTAATTAGTTACTGGGCTGTAGAGACCCTCAGGGACTAACAGTCCACCAACAGAGACCTCAACCCAGGGTATATGTATATACGGTGTGACCGTTGGACCGAGCGAAGCATGAAATGGTCATTGGCGTGTCCCAAGTGATAATGATAATTCTGTTGAGTACGGTAAATCATAATTCATTTAAAATATATATATTATTTATGAAATTCCCCTTGGGCTAAACGTCCATTAACATTAAAGGGGGATATATGAGTACATGATCCGCCTACCCCTTTAATACGTTAAATATAGCACTAGCCAACGTAAACCATGCATTGTGACGTCATATGTGCATGTAGCCTCTACGTTTGTCTTCGTTTTCCAAATTAAACAATTTTAATTAATGACAATGATGCGACAATACATCCGGTTTGCAATTTAAAAGACAGTCAAAACTAAACAAAAATTAACAAACAAATTCAAAGTGGTAAAACGGTAAACGTAAATTCATGTATATCGTATATTCTTATTTATAGAAACTCATGAACTCGTTCATCTATTTCGTCGTATTACTGTTTTTCTATTTGATGATTGACTAAAAACTGTAACAGTAATAATTATATCATTCATTTTTAACAAACTGAGTGTTTGAATTAAAAATTGTATGTAAGTCTTGTATTTTCCCCATTCAAATTAAAACACGAATAGCTGTAGAAGCAACTACTGAACAAAACAAGATGTCGGCGCCCATATGGATCAAGTATTTTCAGAGAACGTATGTAGAGATTATCTCTATTCATTTGCTGATTTTTTTCATGTTCTCTTAATATACATACGTGTTACCTTTAGAGCCTTGCTTCGCTCGGTATAACTATATGGAACTGAATGATTGATGGTATAGTAACTTTATAAACTAAAATAATACATTTGCCGATACTCACTTGATTTATTGATACACCCCTTATCGTTGATACAGTATTCTACCGTACAATTGCATTCTTTCGAACATTTCTCGCCAAAACTTGGATATCTACAGGACAGGGAACAATTATGACCGTGATATTCAATTGGGCAACCTAAAATGTGTGTTTGAATTCAACATCATTTTAATTAAAAAGAATCAGTGTTACTTATATTGAAAATATATTAACAAAATTTAGATAATTTTTTAAACTGTAATTATTGATGTAAATCGTCTGAGGTGAAATTGTAAAATGACTGGATTACTTTGGCACTGATGAGAATCCTCACCCCAGTAAAATCCAAGGAGACAGCTTTTTCCACTGTTGTTCCTTTACGTAAATAAACGTAAAACAGAGAGAGTCAACATTTTGCAAATTCTATGGTCGTTATAACGATATAGTTTGCCAATACAACCTATCATTGGATTAAATGTTGTGTGACATGTTTTATACCGTCACATTAAAACTAGCACTTTAATATAATTACCGTGATTATCAAATGATTGCAACTTACACAAAATACAGTTAGAAATATATTTTAGAACTTTTTGTTATTTCATTCAGTTTTGAAAGCGCCCGCATAAGATGGTCGTGAAATGTGCACTGCATAGGATGGTAGTGAAATGGGCAAAGATAAAAGAAGGCGAACATTTCCCTATATACAGTATTTCAGAGAAAATACCATTGTGGTTTTGAGCAATTTTGGTCCAGTCGATGTATTTCAATCCACGAAGGGAACATTATTTCTTACACATAAACATTATACAAAAACCAGCGAATCGTATATTTTCGTAATTGTTCTGTATATTCTAAAGTGAATGTGGCTAATGGGATGTAATATCCTCTACCATCTACTTTAAACTATTCATTTAGTTCTAATTGTGACAATGATTAATGTAATAAAACTGCGACAATTTTTTTTTTCAGAATTAGTGCGTGACCCAGATGTTTACGTACTTATGAAAGAAAAGATGATCTTATGTTTCCTCATAGTTCTGCTCAATCAGGTAAACATATTCTTTAAAATCTTTTTAATATAGATCTTAACGGAAAAATAATAACTAAATTTTATGACATAAAGGATGATTTCAGCTTCGTCAACTTCCCATATTCATGCAGCAATATTCCATTATCATTATTACCAGTTTTTTCTTTTGCTAGTTATTAAAATAGAGGAGTCTACTGACAAATACGTTGATGTTACATGGGTTTCAACAGTCTCGTTTAAAGTCAGCATTTCGCAAATGTTATGGTCATTATAACAATCTAATTTAGCAAACGAGGAAGCAAAGTGAACGCTGAACGCTCGGTGAACGTAAAATGGTTTATTTAATCGGAATATTTCTTTGTTTGATATTCGTAGGATTGGTTTTCGGATTTCCCCCTTACGTTACTTATTTCATAATAAGGTAGGGTGTATAATTATATATATATATATATCTGTTCATTTTTGTGCAAGTACCGGATGTATATGAAAGGTGAAGATAACGAAGATTGATCAATCTCATACGTCCTATAAGCAAATCAAAATAGATAGTTGGGCAAACACGGACCCCTGAATACACCAGAGGTGGGATCAGGTGCCTAGGAGGAGTAAGCATCCTTTTTCCACTGGTCACACCCGCCCTGAGCCCTATATCTTGATCAGGTAAAAGGTGTTATCAATAGTCAAAACCAGTGTGCCAAGAACGATCTAACGATCGGTGTGAAATACGTCACACAGCATATGACCCAATCATAGGTTGTAATGGCAAAATAGATTGTTATAACGACCACAGAATTTACAAAATGCTGACTTTAAACAAGACTGTTGAAACCCCTGTACCATCAACTTGTTTGTCAGTAGCTAGCCTCGATTTAAAAACTGACCATACGCAGAACAAGCTCTTGCCTATCGAATCAGTTGAAAGATATATACACCATATGCAGGTGAAAATGGAATATTGCTACATAGTTATGACGACCGTAAACTATACGTCTATGAAGACAGCAATCATGCACAAGCAAACAACTTCTTAAGAACTGGTTTACAGTATTATATGACGTACAGATACATGTACAATGTATACGTTTACAGTATTATATGACGTACAGACACATGTACAATGTATACGTTTACAGTATTATATGACGTACAGATACATGTACAATGTATACGTTTACAGTATTATATGACGTACAGATACATGTACAATGTATACGTTTACAGTATTATATGACGTACAGATACATGTACAATGTATATATGAAAAGTAGAAAAAATGTTCCATAATACATGTATGTAGAATTCTTGATGTTTTCATAAATTATGAATATTGGTGAGTCGTCTTGATATACTACATGTATTACATTTTGATTTAAGATGCATAGTATTTAATTTCTTAATACACGACTAAATACAATGTATGTGAAATGTCTAGTAGTTAGCACTATTGCGACATTAAGAATTCACAGATGTACATGTATAGTTTCAACATTTACGAGCATGGTCGTTTGGATCGAATGCAATTAAAAACATCCTGGAAAGGAGCCAAGATAAATGCATTAAGGATGGAATGCAATTAAAAACATCCCGGAAAGGAGTCAAGATAAATGCATTAAACAAACTAGCTGCAGAACTCTAATAGAAAAAAATATTTGGACAGATCAGAGAGCTACAGATCTACCCCTTATAAAACCTGCACACGGTTTGGGCCTCATATTGTTGTATTCTTGCATGGACTTCTCATATGTTTACTATAAAAAGAATTGTTAACATATTTCCCTACTATATTTGTGTCCAAACATGCCTTCAAATATTCATTAAAGTCCCATATGACCTGAAAGCTCACACAGCTTTTAATGATTTCATTCTTTGACGTAGCCACATTTACATGATAGCTTCCTGACATAGTGCAGATTCAATGTTGTAAATATCATGCCCCCGGGGGTAGGTTTGGTCCACAATATGAGATCAAAGATTTATGTGCGAATATATAAGGAAAATCATTAAATAACGGTCAAGGTGACTCAGGTGAGCGAAGTGGCGCATGGCCCTCTTGTTCATCTTTGCCTTGCTATGAAGATCGACCCTTTCACTTTGGTGTTTCGAATGGCAATGGATGTTAACGCACGGTGAACGATTTATAAACGCAAAACTGTTAACGGAAAGTGCAAGGTGAACACACGGAGAGCGCATGGTAAGCGCAAGGAGAAAGTACGGTGAACGCACAGTGAACGAACGGAAAAATGGTAAAGTAGAACGTTTCAGGAACTGTAGTTCCTGCACAACCGGATGTCGATCATGAAATATTTCTTTTGCAACTTTTGGCTATGCAGTGAATCGATTGTTGCCTTCGCGTTCAATCGCTTTTCTTCATTCCCCAATTACGCGCAAACCCTATTGTGTATTTTGATAGCATTTTACGGATTTTCGAAATCAGTACGGGGTCTCGGTATTCGGGATTATTGAAGTCAAAATCCATTACACTCTCCTATTTTCAAACACATGTAATACTTGTCTTACATAAAGGGACTTTCATAGCTTTATATGTGGCTAACCATCACTGTCACAGAGATTCTACAGACAGAAGCAAATGTAAGAGATCCGGTTTGTATGGACTACAGGAAGTCACGGCGTGATCCAAGCACCACTGTGCAAATAAGTTATATGAATGACAAACCCAACATACATGGAATCTATGTAGCGTTACGTTTGACATTCGGATTCCTTCAATACAAGAGATTAAGTGATACGCGCCATTCATTGGCTCGCGTTTTTAATGTAAATTTAAGATATTGTATCATTACTTTGACTAGTTTGAAGACGACATATGAATAATCAAATACATTTCAGTGTTTTGGGGAAGTTTTGAGCTGTCGTGCATCAACAGCAACCATATCATATGTATCTTCATGTCCGAAAAACAAAGAGGAGTGGGGAAAGGCGTCCAGATTAAAGAATTGTGAAAGCATAGCAGTCATTCAGAATTGCACAGCCCCCGTACATTTTCAATATCACTGTTTGATGAATCATTGGCGAAACGCAACATTGGAAGTCTGTGCACCAATATTCTACATACAAGGTAAAATCTCTCTCTCTCTCTCTCTCTCTCTCTCTCTTTGTTAAACGATTTGCTTTACGATGAATTATTATATTATTTGTTAAGTATCAGTTGTTCTTAGTTCGTGATCACAGGGTGTTTTACACACTGATTTGTACTGCTTAGTGATTAACATTCATTTAAGGTTATTGTGCCGAGTACAACACCCAAACGAAACAAGTGGTGGAAAACTACAACGAAGGATTTGAATGTCTGACGTTCCCTGAATCTCAAAAATGTCCGACAAGATACGCGTCAAACGAGGCCTACAAATGTAATTCTAAATCAATACTGTACTGAGAGACAGATAGAAATTATTATAACTTTTCATGCTGTTTTCATATTCTCCCTTCAGATCAGGCGTGCTATAGTTACAATCATGAGCAAAACGCAACACCAAGAGCAATAACTAATGCAGTAGATTTGATTGAAGTAGTAAGGTAATGCAGACTTTATATGTGAATTGTCATATTTATCGTATACTGAGTATATAATGAAGCTTTGTAGTCGTTTATATAATAGGTGTTCATATAAGTGATATACAGTATAATTTATAAACGAGAGAGAGAGAGAGAGAGAGAGAGAGAGAGAGAGAGAGAGAGAAATAATTTACATTAAGAACGTTAAATGTGTTACAGGTCTGAAGACAACGGTATTATTGGTCTTGTGTTCATATTACTAGTATTGCTGACCTTCGGTTTAATCACTCTGGTACTTGTTTTGGTCAAGTACAGGAGACAAATCTTCCCTGAAGGTAAGTCACAAGTTTAATGTTTTGTCATCCATATCACAGATACCTTTGTGTATGTTCAAATCATAACAAGCAAGATGCATGTCAATACAATAAATCAATATAATTCCTCTCATATAACACATGTAACAAGTACAATGTGATGAAAATATAATGACACTGAACTAAAGGTCCCAGTAATGTTTTAATGAAAGGAATAAAAGCAACCCATAATGCTTTTATTCAGTTAATAATACATGTTTCTATTGGATGTTGCGTAAATCGCCAGTAAGTGTCTCTTAAGACCTCTAAACATGCATTTTCATGCCTCAAAATGAGAAATCATTAAACACAATTAGTACAGTGCACATGTATAACCTTCTCTGGCTCTATTAACAGTTAGATATTTTTGTGCAGATCTTTCTAATTTGTTTATAATGAATGTAATGATAAAATGTATCAGAGGTTATTTTTCACTTGGTGTTCTCATTAGTGATACATCCTCTTCTACCATCAGAAATCCGTAACTTGAGTTTTGTCTCGTCTACACAGAGGACATTGCCCAATCAGCTCTGTTAAATCTTTGATGTCTTCGTGCTCACGCCAGACGTAATGTCTATAGCTGATGTCTCTTGGCCAGTGCTAAACCTCTCATTGAACGTCCTACACACACATGTAGCTGTACCTCTGTGAGGCCTTTGTTGTAACTCTGTAAGACATTTGCATACTGTTTGAAGGGATATCAGACGACCATTTCATTATCTTGCCGTTGCAATAACTGATTTATATCTATCTCTGAAATTGTTTAGAATGATGTTGTGATCCTGCTAGTATTCCGAACATTTCCTGTTTGATTGAATTTTGCCCAAAGTTTTCGAATTGTTGTAAATTGTCGATGAAAGTGACGTGTCAACCTGTAACATTGAATAACTATCTTAAAATAACCTCCGCCATAAATGACAATCAAGACAACATTGCCTCTCGTTCTTCCCTGAATCCCTCTCTATTCATAAGATAAGTAAAGATGATTTTATTATGATTCAATCAAAATGAAGCACACGTGTATGCGCGTGCAGGTTGTGATTGTGACCATGCCAATCAGTTTACAGCCTCAATATATACACTAGTCCTGTATTTACGATATAAATCCCAAACGATTTCATTGAAAAACAAAACCGTTAAACCGTTAAACTGATTTCAAAGTGAATGTACCAAAACTCTAATGCGCGTGCATAAACATGCATATATGTTCGGCCAAAATGATTTTCGCTTTGCACATCTATAATACATTATTATCATAAAAGGCTTCATATTTTTTGTGTCAAGATAATCTGGATATTTAGTTTAAAGAGCCAGCCTCGTACTTCCTCTCAAAAGAGTTTACAGTAAGAATTTCGGCCCATTATTTGACAGGCTGGTCCCTAAAACTGTCGTTAAATATATCTCGCCATTATCTACAAATTTTGTCGTTTACATTTGAACAAATATATTTCGGATGAACAAAGAGGACCATGGGCCATATCGCTCACCTGAGTCACCTTGGCCCATATCTGAAGACTTTTCATATATATACATGTATATATACATGTGAAACCTTAGTCCCTATTGTGGCTGCAAACCTACCTCTGGAGGCCATGGATTTTACAAACTTGAATCTGCACTATGTAAGAAAGCTTTCATGTAAATCTCGATCCCTTATTGTGGCCCCAACCTACCCCAGGGGCCATAATTTCAACAAACTTGAATCACCATTATGTTAGGAAGCTTTCTTGTAAATCTTAGCTCTTCTGGCAAATTGGTTCTTGAGAGGAAGACTTTTAAAGCTTTTCTCTATTTATTTCCATGTAAAATTTTGACCCCCTATTGTGACCCCAACCAACCCCTGGGGACCATGATTTGGGGAAAAAAACCCACCTGAATCTGCACTATATCAGGAAGCTTTAATGTACATTTTAGCTCTTCTGGCTCAGTGGTTCTTAAGAAGTTTTTTGATGATTTCCCCAATACATTTCTATGTGCAACGTTGATTCCCTATTGTGGCCAACTTGAATCTGCCCTTTGACAGGAAGCTTTCATGTAAATCTTAGTTCTTTTGGGTTAGGCAATAGTGGTTCTTGAGAGGAAGATTTATAAAGATTTTCCCTATATATTTCTATGTAAAACTTTGTTCCCCTATTGTGGACCGAACCTAGCCCCGTAGGCCATGATTTGAACAAACTTGAATCTTCACTATGTCAGGAAGCTTTCATGTAAATATCAGCTCCTCTGGCTCATTGGTTTTTGAGAAGAAGATTTTTAAGATTTTCCCTATATATTCCTATGTAAAACTTTGATCCCCTATTGTGGCCCCATCCTACCCCCGGGGCCATGATTTGAACAAACTTGAATCTGCACTACGTCAGGAAACTGTCGTGTAAATCTCAGCTCTTCTGGCCCAGTGGTTCTTAAGGAGACTTTTAATTGACCCTACCCTAATGTTGCATTTTTGTGATTATCTCCCCTTTGAAGGAGGCATGACACTTCAAAGTGAAATCCAGTCACCCAAGGATGCGTTGTGCCAAGTGTGGTTGAAATTAATCCAGTGGTTCTGAAAAAGATGAAAATATGAACAGTTTACAACGACGATGTCGCCGCCAACAGACAAATTTTGATCAGAAAAGCTCATTTGAGCCTTCGGCTCAGGGGAGGTAAAACGGGTAAAGAATGGCACGAAATATTCATCGCACATTTCCGAGTCCTACAAAGTTCTGGCATTTTTTGCACAAGAGAAACCGCAACACATTTTGGCGCATCTGTATGTACCACGTCTCCTTTATAATCATTGAAATTTCAAGTTGACATTTTAAACAGTTTATCGGCATACTCGGGGACGAGACATACCCTTTTAAAATAAAAAAAGTTAATATCTAACGCAATAAGAGACTTAATCCAAATCGAAAAGAAACATATTTAGTTCAAGTAAGTATCCACCATCCCTGTTATTTTCACACATGTCTGAGAAATCACATGCACAAAATAGTGAATAAAAGAATAAGCGAAAATGCTTCAGTACAGGACACGCTTTTTATATACTATAGATTCCTAATTTTACGCGAGTACTTAATATGGCGAAATTACTCATATACGTCAAATCGCGTGCACATGAATTCGCATGTCGCCTGTTAATTAAGAGTACTTGCATGTATTTTAGCACCAGCAAATTAAAAGCGAGTACTTTTATTTCGCAAGTGATGCTTCTCGCGAAATTACGTGATAATGAATTTCTTGCGTATATTTAGGAATCTACAGTACCCCACCGTGGAATAGTAAGGTAGAACAAAATAATAAGCTAAGAATAATCGTAAGAAAGGTCGTCCGTTGTATATGGAAGACTTTAAAATTAAGAAATGGAGTAAAACCTGTATGTTCCCTAACTTTGTTTGGGGAATATAATTACAGCATACCAGACACTATCAGGGATGTCTCCGTGACAAGTATGAGCTTGCTATGCCTTCCATTTCATGTTATAGTACAGATGCAAATTGGAAATGAATGATAGAAGACAGACAAGAATGACGAAGCTTACAGGCCATCCAATCATAGTTTCTGAGATCTATATCGATGCACCCAGGTTGTTATGTATTGAGGATATGAACCATATAAACTTGTCCTTGGCCCTGAACCACTGTCCTTAAGGTTACAAGTTTCAGTTTTGGTAGATGTTTCTATCTTCATAATGAGAATGTGACATACCTTTTCCACAAGTCTAAGAGTAACGAAGATTTCTAAAGATGAAATACATTTTTCGTATGTTCATATCTATTTATTCTTCCACTGGATTTGAATTCCTAACCCTAGGCCATGGATACCGCACTTTTAGTAGAGCAGTTCTGCTGTGAAATTACAGTTTCTCCTCTATGACATATCCCTCTCGCGAAGCCAGAGCCTCTATCCATCGGTCCAGGAATTTCACATTTTTGGTAGACCCCCCCCCCCCCCGCTCGTTATGAAAGTGCCTTCAGTTAGTCTGCTACTTGTTTCGTCGTGAACAGGATTTGGAAAAAATAAATTATATCTCGCTATTTACCTCCTCCATGTGACCTAAACCCCTGAACGTGTGGTAATAAACTTCACCTTTTCTCAATGTTGCTACTGTACAAGCCTCTATGGTCATAAAAACTTTGTATTCAGTTTGTCTGCCACGTCTTAAAGTGTAAAGAAAAGCGTTTTCAAAAATTCTATCATATTTTGACCGTACCACATGACCCTAGAAGTCACTGACCATGTGATTTGCATTGCTTATTTATTTATGCGTCAATATATTTCACACTGATTTTGATGAAAAATGATGACGTAACTTCCTTTCGAAATGTTAAAAAACACAATAAATCATATAAATACTCAGTATAACCTAAAATGAAATACATAAATAAAAAGCAAAACAATCTGACTGCATATTACCTATAGCATTGCTCCTATCTTCTAGCTGATTGTGTTTCCTCTGGTGAATCTGGTCAGTAACAACATATCTTTGGTAATAACTGATTGAGTTGGGTGATAACAATCATTATATTAACTACATATGTATACGAATCGTTGTTAGTGAAGCTTTTCTACTGTTTTACAAGTTACGATTTCTTTCAGGGTGTACATCTAGAGATAACCATTCATCAGGTAAATAATATCAATTTTCATTGAAAAAGAATCTTATTATCGAAATCCATTTACAGTATATTTGTAAGTAAATTTTAATGTTGAAAACACAGTGTGAAATTAGTATGTGCCTACGTCTCCAGTGATAAAACATGTATATTGTTAATTCTGAACAGAAATAAAAGAGGAAAACATAGATCTTCTTGATACAGACAACCATACTAATGCAGATCGAGGTAGGTACAAGAAAGAAAAAAATGTTATACTATTACTTATGTAAACTGTTCTATGAGCAATTCCTAGCAAAAAGGGTCCTTAAGTATTTTGAGCTAAAGTGTGATCTATACAGAACAATCCCTCAAAATATTAGAGCAATGTTGATTGTTGTTAAGATATGACAGTCAATCAAAGATGACATTTAACTAAAAAAAAAAAAAGGACGTCACGTTTTTTCATTATGCCATTTTTTGAAAACATAACATTGTTGGATAAGATGAGAGTCTTTTGATACGAACAGCTCAATTATATATATATATATATATATATATATATATATATATATATATATATATATATATATATATTAAAAGAAACAAAATTAACAGTACACAAAGTTCAATCTAATTAAAATCAGACTTCTTAGATCCGCGCCGTATACTCTGCGTAAGAACATCTGACATAACCCGACTAGGGGTCATATTCATTTGAACTTTATGTTAGCCAATCAACACGTCGCCTATGAAGTCGTCGGTGTTCACAATTCAGGGAAAATGGATGCGATTGTTTGGTTTAAAAGAAAACACTTCCCAGCTAGATGCGATGTCACAATGCACTGTTTACGTCGACTGGCGTTATATTCCTCGCGTAATTAGGTAAACCATCTTGAAAACTATTCAATTCGTACTCATTCCTATTCGTACATAAATCGCATTTCTCAATGAATTTAATTTGGGTGTATTTTACATCGTACGATTTGTGGCTTGAATGAACGGAATAGATTAGGCATTATTGCGAAAGTTTAAAATTGCTTATGTGAGAATAAACAATTTTACGTTGTGGAATGTACTTCGTGGGAGAGAGATTACTGCAACTTATTTACGAATTGCCGGGAACCGCCTAAATAACCATCGATGTTTGTATGGCGCAATCTGACTGGCCGATAGTTATCATGAATATTCAAAGCGAAAGGTCATGTGAACATGACCCCTATAGGGTTATGTCAGATCCTATTATAGCGATTGTGAGCGTATCTTAGGATCTGATATTAATTAAATTACACAAAGTTAAATTTTAACGCAAGTGCTTTCATTTCATAATCCCCAGACGTTGTTTTGAAATGGCCTGACGTCATAGAGGCTTCCTGACATTTCACGTACGTAACGATGTCATAAACGATTGCAGGGAAAATGTTTTTACGTTAAGCATATTATGGCGTCATAGATGATAACAGTAAACATATTTTTTTTTCTCATTGGGAAATAATATTTTCTGTATAAAGTTTATAAAACGGAAATAAACTGAATTTTCCGTGGCCATACACATCTACATGTTCACTAACTTTATACAGAAAATGTTATTCTCGTAGAACAAGCTCTTGCGTATCGATTCAGTTGAGAGATGTACATGTTTTAAACACCATATGCAGGTGATAATGGAATATTGCTACATAAGTAAAGTTGAGTTGTTAGTTTGCCGTTAATATTTATTTGCAATAAAATATCTAAGCATGAAGTAGAAGTGGACGACTCTGTGGTGTCTTTTATTTCGAGTTCACTGGGATATATATAATGGACATATGAATGAAAATTATTATTGTTAATGGATAATGCATCGTCGATTTATCTAGATGTCGAATTGAAGGCCACAGCATGATATCTTTTTTTTTTCTCACGTAGCAGATTTTCAATAAATTCTCCTTCATAGGAATATAAAAACAAGTCAGCTAACAAAAGAGCACAATTCGTGCCCATGGGGATTCCAACAGTCTGTTGGAAGGCCCGATCACCAAAGACCATGGAAATATTGTCAATGAGGAACTCCATCATGCATGGTGAAGATAACGAACAGTGATCAATCTCATAACTCCTATAAGCAAGACAAAATAGATAGTTGGGCAAACACAGATCGACCCCTGGACACAATAGAGGTGGGATCAAGTGCCTAGGAGGAGTAAGCATCCCCTGTTGACTGGTCACACCCGCCGTGAGCCCTATATTCTGATCAGGTAAACGGAATTATCCGCAGTCAAAATCAGTGTGCCAAGAACGGCTTAATAATCGGTATGAAACGATCATCTTTTTATTTATTTCAACTTTAGAGTACTTGTGCGTGGAATGAATCAGAGTGGCGTTTAACATAGTAATGTTTTGAATGACTGATCACTAGATAGGAATATCTGTTGAAACGAAGAGATACTTGATGGCGTGAAATGGTACTTAGAAACGAAATATTTCAATTCTCAGAGAAACAACTCAAGTTTATTAGTTAAACCTAAATACAACATTTAGATTCAAGAACGGAATGAAATTACAGCAGTAACTTCATCGTATGTTCGTAAAGGCCGCGACCTATCAGAGTCCTGAAAAAAGAAAGCCAGTGTTACTTTGTGATATGCTCAACAATAAAAGAATAATTCTCTGGTCTTTTAGATGAGGTTTGATGTCAAAGTAGGCGTTGGTCCCTCTTAGACGTATAGTCTTGTAAAAGAGGATAACAATATGTACATAAGTGACAAATTCTCGAATGCGACGTAACAAACACAAACATATTGGGGGAATTTCAAGATGGATTTGACAAAGATTCACTCTAATCAATTGTTGTAGAAGATTTACCATACATAGGTAAATGATTGTTTTTCAAAGTAAGATAATATAATGGTTAGTTGTACATCATCTAACGTCCCTCTCGAGAATATTTCACTCTTATGAAGACGTCACCATGGCCGGTGAACGGCTGCAGAATTTAGGCCTATGCTCGGCACTTACGGCCTTTGAGCAGTGAGGGATATTTATCGTGCCACACCTGCTGTGACACAGGACCTCGGTTTTTGCGGTCTCATCCGAAAGACCGCCCCATTTAATCGCCTCTTACGACAAGCAAGGGTACCGAGGTCCTATTTTAACTCGTGTTCCCACATGAAAATAAGGTAGTGGAAATGATCCAGGATAACATATATCTATTAGACAATGTGTCTTTCTTCTGATCCATAGAAGTATTCAAAAAGTTTGAAATATTGATCATTAATCCACAGGCATATATACCGGATATAGCATCTTGTTACTACAGTATCTGGTAAACATTGACATCACTTTCTATATCTCTGTTTTGAACCGAATATTTCCTACGGATAAATAACAATTCTTGAGAACAATGTAGACTGCAATTTTTGTAATACTTCTCATTACCAGCACATTAGAGTTATCGCGCTTTGATGACTCTTGTGCGTCATTGGTAAGAAAATGCACAAGTCTCGCGAGCAAGTGCGAGATTACTGGGACATAAACGAAACGTTCATAGCACCCCCCCCCCTTTTTTTTTAAGTTAAAGTACATGGTGAACTTTTAAATAAAATAGCCATTGGTCAAACTGTGTTTTAAAAATATACTAACACTAGTTTATCAAGGATGGTACATGGGTTTTTTTTTAAACTCCACTACACCTATTATAAAAATTCCAAACAACGATGTTCTCTGTCCTAAGTCAATCAATATTTTGTAATTTTCAAAATAGCTTAGATGCAGTTTAGAAAAGCATTTGTTGTGTTAATTAGTGTTATAAACGTCTTAAAAAATGCAGTTTGGCAAGTATATAACTTATACTAAAATATTTGAAAATGAGAGAGAGAGAGAGAGGGGGGGGGGGGGGGTGAGGAGGCATTAACGATTACAAAGTCCATGCCATATGAACCTGTCCAAATTGTATAAAATAGAATGTCTGACAGAATAATCTTAATAACACATGAATCCCATTAATTACAAGAAAAGTCATTGTGTCGGATGTGCATGAATTGTTTTTCCCCTTCACAGTTCTTCTTGCGACTGATGCTTTATATCGGTCAGATTTGGCAGATTTAGTACTTGCACTCCTTCACATAGTTTAATAAGTTCGTCTGTTTTCTTGTAAGAATAATCAATTCCTTTTGCCTTTAGAATTTTAATCAGTGTCGTGGTTTGCAGTCGGTTATAATATGTATTCGATACCATAATTTATATTACGTATGCCTAAGTAATGTTTACGTATGTTGTCCCGGTAGCACGACTTTACGCGCCTTTAATTTGAAGAGTTCCACTAATGGAAATGATAAGTATTGTTTCATTAGCAAATCGCAGGCAAGCATTAGAGTTAGGTACAATCTTCCATTTGATATTAATTCATTTAAATAATTTCCGAAAGGTGTAAATATTTGATATCCTTTTGGGATGCCTTGGTATTTTGCTTCTGCAGTACATAACTACAAATTCGTATGGTACATTCTCCTTTCTAGAAATTTCCAAATGCCCCACTGCTTGAAAAACAGCTTTATAATAAACTGCAGTTGTATATTGTATTACTTAAAAGGTGATTCAAGAGCAAATTCGCCTTTTTATTCATTGATTGATTGATGTTTTCCGCCACACTCAAAATTTTTTCAGTTATCTGGTGGTGCCCTGTTTTTATTGGTGGAAGGGAGAACCCAGATACAATGTACCTGGGAAGAATCCACCGACCTTCCGAAAGTAAACTGGGAAACTTTCTCACTTACCGGCGCGAGCGGGATTCAAACCCGCGCCGACAGAGGTGAGAGGCCGTGTGATATAATTCGCCTTTTTTTAACAACTTTACTTAAAGTAAATAATCATATAAAGTTAATCTTTACATTGACTTTACAGAAAGTAAATCGTTAAAGATCATCTATATATTACCTTTATACTAAACATGATTTGTAAATGTAATGTTTGTATATAACGTTCACGGATATACGACCTTTACTACTAAATACAATTAATTACACGTTTGATTGATTGTATCTTGCTCTCTCTCTCTCTCTCTCTCTCTCTCTCTCTCTCTCTCGCTCGAGAGAGAGAGAGAGAGAATTTTTCACTCATATGGAGACGTCACCAAGACCAGTGAAGGGCTTCAAATTTAGGCCTTTGCCAGGCACTTACGGCCTTTGAGCAGTGAGGGTTCTTTAGCGTGCCACACCTACTGCTACACGGGGCATCCGTTTTAAGGTCACAAGGACCCGTGACATTCACACCCGATGCCGAGCGTTTGGCGATGGAACTAAATTACAACTGACAACTCAATTGTATGACAAATGGGATGATTTCAGATTCTCCATCGTCAACTTCCCATATTTATGTAGCAATATTCCATTATCACCTGCATATGGTGTTTATATCTCTCAACTGATTCGATACGCAAGAGCTTTTTCTGCGTATAGTCAGTTTTTAAATCGAGGCAAGCTACTGACAAACAAGTTGATGGTACAGGGGTTTCAAAAGTCTCGATTGAAGTCATTATTTCGCAAATTATATGATCTTTATAACGATCTAGTTCGTTAATACAACCTATCATTGGGTCTAATGCTGTCTGACATGTTTCATACCCATTGTTAGGCCGTTTTGGCACACTGTTTTAGACTACAGATAACTCCGTTTACCTGATCAGGATATAGGGCTCATAGCGGGTGTGACCAGTCGACGGGATGCTTACTCCTCCTAGGCACCTGATCCCACCTCTGGTGTGTCCAGGGGTCCGTGTTTGCCCAAGTATCTATTTTATATTGCTTATAGGAGTTATGAGATTGATCACTGTTCGTTATCTTCACCTTTCATGTATGTACCTAGGTTCTTTTACAATATTCTGTATCACCGGTATTTTCTGCACTTGTCCATTTTTACGGATGGAGAAAATCCACAATCTTTTTCAGGATCGAATCGGAAAAATTTCCGTTCACAGGAAATGCCCGTTTTACGTCATTGAATACAGTACCCGCAACGTTATTCTTGACATTCTTACACTGATTCTCATATAAAACAGCAAATTGAAACTTTGAAAAGTTGAAAAATAAACTTTGTAGAATGTTAATTTCTATTATTTGTATATGTTGCTGATTATATCGTAGATTCTTACTAAAAAGATCTGCAGCTCAAGACGAACAGAAAAAAAGTTATGGTTTCTAGAATGGAGTACTATAAAATGCCAGAAGTAAATTACGAGGCCATTTTGTATTGTATTTAGCATGATATAGGAAGAAAACCCAATATAAAATGTGAAAATGTTTTAATCAAATCAAAAGACAACATTTTAAACTATGCAATCAAATCAACATAAACGAACATTCAATGACACATGTATTAATATCTAATTCTTTTGTAATCATGAAAATTATTTCAAAAGAAATATGTTTTGTCTAAACTTTGCACAAATTTCTAGAATAGATAATGAAATAGTTTACTTACAAAGAATTCTTTTCATAAACACTTCAATGCTTTTGCTTCCCGAATTTTAAATGATAAAATGTATAGCATATCTCTGAAACACTCAGTAAAGGTGTATGAAATAGTCTCGTAAATTACATTAATTCGACTCGTAAAGTACGAAAAATAAATTCATGGAATCTTGGTCATTTAATCGATTGATAAAGTCTGATAAAGCTTACAGGAACAATTTTAAAAACTGTCTCGTAAATTACACCGTCATGTGAATTTGATATTGTCTCATATTTTTATGTAAGCCACATATATTGTCATTCAAAAAGTATCTTAATTAACAGCAAATGCATCAAACAACAATAACTCGCCTTAGAAGAAAATTTGTAAGATACGATTTGATTAGAAGATCCAAGTCTCGTAAATTACACAAATGACTATTACTTGATATTCAAATAACAAAACGTCTTCTGTGTTTTACAGAATTTAAAAGAAAATAAAGGAAATGAGCTTAACAGCATCCAAAGCAGAGGAAATGTACATATTCTACTTCAATTTGACAAATTAAGCACTTCAAAATTTTCTTTAACTCTAGCCATATCGCCTGCAGAAAAAACAAACAATCTTTGAAATCTTCCTTTAGGGATTGGATCCAGAAGAGTGCAAATGACTTTGGTATTTTCAACCCAGATGCAGTCTTCATTTCCTGGCCATTTGTAATGCCCCTCTAATTTTCCCGATGACATAAATGATATGTTCATTTCCTGTTCGTCTTCGTCAACTTCAATAATTTTGCCGATATATGGTTTGTTGTCGTATACGGCAGCCACGAATGTTTCGATTTGGGCATCTACTGATGTTTTGCTAGCTACATCTGCTGCAGCTCGAGGATTATGTTTGGTCATACGATTCTGTTGCTGATCTTGATCCGTCATATCGGGTACAGGCATGGAAGTTTGAGACGATGCTGATTGTTCTCTTTCGTCTTTTCGCAAGTTATGAACTTCCCACGGGCATGCAAGAGTATTCTCGAATCCATTATCCCCGAAACATTCAGCACATACGCAAGTTAAGCTTTTTGTCATGATTTTCCCCTCTGTAATGCCAACAACTGCATGGGTTTTCATTGTGCCCTTCACAGGAAGTAGTCGTCTACTTCTTTCATCAATCTCCTTTTTACCAACCTCGAACTCATCTTGTGATATGAATCTATATCTGATCTGGCTTGAGGTTTCGCTCGACGCCCATGCAAAAAAATCATTTGCGTCCTGAATAGTTGCTTTACCCTGTTTCACGGCGTTATCTGCATTTCTTTTGGTTGTCCCTCCAATTCCGTCACAGGGTCACTTCCCATGTCCGGCCTCGAAGAAATGCCAGGAAGCTTTTACATCGAACATTGATTCGAAGCAACTTATGACATCGAATATAGATTTGTTCCTGTATTGGGAAGTCGGGGAATCCGTCCAGAAATGAATATTGGTAAGGGTAGGATTGCTTTGCTTTAAGGATACCATGAGGTCCTTGATGATAGAATATACCATAGCGGCATTGTGTTGTAGAACATCTGACACATACACTAAACTGGTATGAGACAATGATCCATCTGTTGAACGAAGGTAGGTAATTGTTGGATGTAAGGTAACCATTGTTGCATTCCAATACGCGGATTGAATTTCATCAAGGTTTTGACACGAATAATTCTCCGCGAAGTCCATTTGCACAAGTGCATGGTTTACAGAAAGGCCATCTTTCATCTTACGGACAGCTTCATACTGAGTTTTCACTCTGTTGACATGCCCTTTGAATTCTTCGTATTTTTTCTTCATTTCTTCTTTGAACTCATCTTTGGTTTTCTCTACATCTACAATTCTCATCTTTTCTTTTCCGTTGTCCAGTTTAACTCTTTTCCATTGTTTGTACTCAATGTTATCTTCTTTTATCTTCTCTAAATCCTCTTCAATGCCTTCTTGATGGGTCGATACGAAATTGTCTGGGCTAGTGCTGTTGACGGCTCCATGATGTTTCATGCATCGAAGCAACAGAGCGAAGTCTTGATGTCTTTGGCAAAGACAGGTGTTTCTTGATGCATAATTGACCAAAGTTATGTACTTTGGTCTATAACGGGCAAATGTTGCTAGGGAAAGCTTGTAGGGATGCTCAGCAGAGAACTTCAGGTGAATATTATGAAGATAGTCATTCAGGATTCGTTTTTGTTTCACCACCTTGTTGTCTTTCAAGGCATCAGCTTTTCCGGGCATGCATCTGGAATTATCGTCTCTAGAGAAACGATTCTATGTCGCTGGCAACCGATTTGCGATGCAAAAGGTTCCTTGATTGTCTTTTGAAGGTTAGTTCTTTTGAATGATTGTTGACTGAGTTTCGTTTTATATGAGTTGCCCGCTTGAGTTCAGTCAAAAGCCTGTATTTCTTCATGATTCGCCCTGAAACTACTCTTCCAATGACATTTTTTTTCTTAGGGTTTTTGTCACTGGCTGCCTTAATTTCATTTGATACGCATTCTACATACATACATTTTTTCTTTATTGGTTCGAATTCTCTTTTCTTGGAATTTAAACCTGCTTGTTTCATTAAATATTCTGTCTTGCTACGTAGAGTTTGGGGTTTTTCAGTCTCTTATTCCGCTCTCTTTCAATAATCTTTCTCGAGTTTTTCAGCTTTTTTTTGCAATTCTTCATTCTTTTTCCTCAAGGAGCGAATATTATTATTAGCACGTTGCAAGGCATGAGACCTGCGCATTTTTCCACCTGACATTCGGCGTGTTAGAGATGGTAATTTAACAACTAAAGGAGAGCATATTGTAGTCGACGAGACACCATTTTCATCATCTAGGGTAGAACATCTACTGCTGCCTTGTGTGTTAGTAGCATCATTATTCTCCTCCTTATTTTTCAACAGTTTTTGTCTTTTTCTGTATACCGCAACATTTTTTCTTATTCTTTCTCTTCTGTTATTTCTGTCTGTTTTTGATAGTTGTTCAGTTGATTTATAGTATAACTTAGTTCTTTCTCGTTCTTTTGCAAGCCACTGTTCACCTAGGGATGCCTTTTTCCTTTCTCGGTACTCTTTCATTCGCTGGGACTTTGATTTCGCCATCTGTAATATACGAGTCGATGTCTGATTAAATCATCAAAATATTTTATTTTGGAACTTTTAGATAGTAAATCAAATAGTATATTATGTATTTTTGCAAGTAATAATCATTCTTATACTATATATAGACATTGAAGAGTACAAATTTTACAAATCTACTTTTAATAAAGAAAGATAATTTTCTGTAATTTACGGGACAAAAAACTGATAGATTTACTTTCTTTATTGGAGATCTTTTTGCAGGAAGTAAACCAGATTTGATAAAAACGTCTGTATATCAATAAGTCAAATAGATCTATTAAAACGTGAAATCATTTAATTACATGCAGAAAATAAAGTATCTTGTGTAGAATATGTTTTGTTGTTAAAGATGTCCGTATACCTCTAAGTCAGACATTAACAGGGAATAATCGTCTCATATAATCAAAGCTTTTTATTATCCAGTCATTAATTTGTTATATTATAAATTAAAATAAAACATGATTAGACCGTACACAATCCTAAATAAAAACTAATCTAAAAATGGAAACCATAAACATTAAGGTAATTTACGAGGCAAAGAGCCGTAATTCACGTGACATAATGACAATGCTATTTTGTTTACATCTGCATGCCTATTCGACCGACAAATAGTGTTCCATACAATATGAATAAATCACATTATTGCATAATAAGACAATTTTCTGTTTAGATACACAAATAAATAAATATGATAATATAAATTACATACCTTTTTCAGTCAGAAATTATCCTTTGGCTTTGAATACAACATCGTCCCGCCTTTCAACTTTTTTGTAGACTTCTTGGCTGTATGACGTAATAAACACGCATGTTTTTAAAAATTTAAAAGCTCCCGATATCGATGTAATTTTTAAAAATAGATATTCTTGATGGAATAGCTATACTAAAATTAGGACTCGTAGATTACGTCCCGTATATTACTTTTCTCAACATAAAACTGTTAAATTTCCATATTTTTTGTTTATATCAAAGTGAATTTTGATTTTTTAATTTTTAAACGATCTAAAGAAAAAACAAACACAAGTAAATTGTATCACTTCCAAGTAGTATGCCCTGTAGGCCCGTCCCGTATGATTACTTTCTTAACCCAGCATACTGACTTTTGTGGATTCTCGGTTTAGTAACTTTTTTATTGTTAACAGCTTGATAGAAATGTTTATGATATCAAATAAAGTAGATAATATATAACTGATAAGAATATATTCTGCCTTTTTCTGAGACATAAAGTATATTGAATTTTTCAGAAGTACATTGGACTCGTTGATTACATGTGATTTGGCGACAAAGTTCATCAGTCCTTTATTAATTTGGAGTTACTTATAACGTACCAAACTTCTTTACAAATTTAACTATCCATTCCAATCTTACGTAAACACACACTCTTTGACCCGAATATGTGACGTTTATTTTTATAACCTGGACTTGAACATGAACCACTCAAATGACGACAAGGGTTTTTTGTAGTGCTTTTGTACTTTGGACTCCCGTTCTTAATAAATTCATGCTGAAATGTAGTTCTTTTGATTTTTTAAATTTGTTTTTATATCTTCCTCAGACATTTTCTCGCCAAATGAATGCGGTATTTGCTATATTATGTTCACGATTCAACTATAGATACTGGAGACATGGTTTTGCTGTTTTATATAAGAATGAGTGTCCTATCGTGCGTGTATCCTATCGTATCGTGCGTGTATCCTATCGTATCGAGCGTTTATCCTATCCTATCGTGTATCAGGTTTTCCGTTTTCTATCGTGTTTTGCGTTTATCAGGTCTATCGTGTATCGTATTTTGCGTGTATCAGGTTTTCCGTTTATCGTGAAAATCGTTTATCGTGTAGCTTCGGAAACTATCGGGATCGTATATTAAAATCTAATGAAAAAGTAAGATACTTTCCAAAAGCTTTATTCGTTTTGTTAAAGAAGCTATTTTTAGGAATCGAGGAAAGACAGTATATTTGAAAGAGAACATAAAGCTGTCGATTTTAAGGCAGAAAAAGAGCTATATGTCTGTCCAGAGAGGGTGAAAATTTATCACAATTTCATTCTAAGTAGTCTGGAAAGTAGGCAGTGGTTTGCCGAGCAAACCGAGGACAGTAATTAAAACTGAAAGCTCCTTCATCTGGAGTTCATAAACATTTCCTTGTCTAGAAACAATTATTTGCAATTAACACTAACAGAGAAATAGGAAGTTCCGATCTGAAAGGAAAAATCAGTAAATTACATTGTTTATTACATATATTTTAATAATGGTTCTTTTTCTTCCGATTTTGTTCACCTGTATTCAACTTATATACCAACTACTGAACTTGTGCGCGTTCTTATCTATCTGATTTTGTGTATCACCCGTGTTTTGACAGTAAACATTCTCAGGGACATTGTATTTCACACATTTAGAAGATTAAGTTTTAAAAGAGTGCAAGGGTATATTGCATCTCCCAAAATTCTGCTCAATTGGGCACGATTCAGCTGTCATCGTTGTTTTTTTTATTTGTACATGTACACATATACCAATAGTCGTACGTGTAGATACTGGAAATTTATGCTGGTTTTGATGATTATTTGAATTTTTTACATGCTAAACACAAACATTTTAAAGCGTTTCTAAATTGCGACTTTAAATCAAGCCGGGTTTCGTATATGTTTTTAATAGTTTATTTATTTTTTGTTAACAAAATGTCAATTCATATAATTATGTTCCAATTACTTATGACTATCAATTATCACTCATAGTGTAGAAATATCTAACATATGAGCATATGGTGTAGTGCAGTGGATTGTATTTAAAGCGGTCATTATGAAAATAATTGTAGTTGTTAAATGAGCGGTGAACTCAGAGCCTGATGCAAAATAACCCCCCTCCTCGCTACACACAAAATATTACTTGGTTTTATTTGATATCCAAGATAATAGACATTAGAATAAGAGAGCTATTGAAGCATGATATCACTACATTATATTACATTTTGTTAATTCCCTGTTTAATTGCTAAACGCTCGGCATCAAGTGTGAATGCCACGGGTCCTCGGAGATGACCTTAAAAACAGACGCCCCGTGTCACGGTAGGTGTGGCACGCTAAAAAACCCTCACTGCTCAATGGCCGTAATTGCCGAGCATAAGCCTAAATTTAAAAGCTCTTCACCGGTCGTGGTTACGTCTCCATATGAGTGAAATATTCTCGAGCGAGACGTTAAGCAAGATAAAAATCAATCACTTCCTGTATGATTCATATATTAAACATTCAAGGTGACAATATACGTTTTAGAATCATTGACTGAGAAAATTCATATAGATATCAAATAATGAATTCAATACCGTATATGTTTAGCTTCCGGATTTTAGCTGTAGTCATTTAAAAAACATAAATAGAATTAAAAAAAAAAACAAAAAAAAAAAAATAAACGTACAACGTGGATAAATAAATAATAATAATCAAGACGTTGCTACTAACAGAGGCAGATTCAGAAAATATGGCCAAACTTTGTATATCTTCCCCCTCTAAATCCACCACTGTACTTGTGCTGCATCTATTTTTGCGAGGGGATACCTTGGTAAATAGATAAGGAATTCAGCTTGGAAGAATGGTGAATGTATGTAGTTTTAGTTTTCCAATGTTTGAGAGCTTATTTTGGAAAACAATAAATATATCAAAGAATTCTAGAGTTCTCGAACAGATTGCTGGTATTTCTCGTTCATTCTGAGTTTTCAGAATTGTTGGCCTAATTTGCCAATACAACCTATCTTTTGGTCACATGCCGTCTGACGTGTTCCATACTGATTTTGACTACGGATTACTCCATTTACCTGATGAAGACATGTTTCACGACATGTTTGACCTGTCGACAGGGAATGGTTTCTCGTCCTAAGCAGCTGATCCCAGCTCTTGTATGCCCAGAGCTCCGTGTTTGTCCTACCCTTTATGTTATTTAGTATTCCTTATAGGAACGTTGAGATTGATAAATGTTGGTTATCACGTGGATCATTATTCAGAATTGCAAGTAATCTTGATTTCGAGAGAAAGATATTCTTGATCAAAGATAAAAAATGTTACAGCTAGAAATAAAATTATTTTTCTGTATGAAAGATACATCCCTGACTTCAAAAATTGATGATTTTCAGCAATTCCAAGTTTACAGTACACAAAAACTTTATAGAGAACACAGGAGACATGGTTGAAAATTCTATTTTAACTATTTTATGCGTACGGTAATGAATAACTATTTACAGATAAAATTACAAAAAAATATTGGTAGCAAATTCAAAGAACATAGTATGAAAATATATGACATAATGATATCACAAAAGGTGTAGTGTTCTGTTGAAATAGATGCATGTCAATAAATTCAAAATCTTCGAATTTTTTCATCATAGCTTCACTGCCAGACGAACGCGAAACGTCGTCTAATAAGGGATTAAGTGAAACCACTGTATCTGGTAAGTATAACCTTCACGTCAATTTGTATAGACCTGTTTTCAGCTTAATATTTTGTATGGCGAATAACGACTTATTCTGGAGAATATAAGCTTCAACTCATTTTCAATTATTTCCTTGACAAATCTAAGACAAGTATTGAAGTAAGTAAGAACCTCCTTGTTAATATCCATCAGTGGAAATAATTTGTTTGGTTAATCTTTTTTGCAATGGATAAGGACGAATTGGTTTAGTACATTGAACAGGTGTCTATATTTCAGAATAACTGATCAATTTTGTATCGTGAATATAAAATATGATATGCATGTGAATCTTGAGATTCTCTCAATTTTCAATGTGTGTTTGAAAAATAATACATATGAAAGGTGAAGATAACGAACAGTGATCAATCTCATAACTCCTACAAGCAATACAAAATAGACAGTTGGGCAAACACGGACCATAGGACTCACATCGATGGTGACCGGGCGACAGGGGATGCTTACTCCTCCTGGGCATCTGATCCCACCTTTGGTATGTCCAGGGGTCCGTGTTTGTCCAACTCTTTAATTCCTTATATGAGTAATGAAATGGGCCACTGTTCGTTATCTTCAACTTTCATTCAAGAAAAGCAAGTAATAATAACCTTTTGAATTAGTCGTCTAACTTTCAATGATATAATATCTAATAGCACATGCTAGCGAAACGATCATCACTAAGCAGGACACTAGAAAAGGTTAATTTGGTACCCACGACTGGATTACTGTTTATGACCTTGGTCTCTGACTTTTTACGTAGAATCGACAAGAAATATATCGTTCTCCATGTCATAAATGTATGTAAAAGCAGTAAAAATCCAAAACGTGAAAGAGTGCGCTTGATACATTGGTTCGCTTTCATATAATGTAACAATTTTGCTGCGCATTGTCTTTCACCATGAACGTTGACATTTTATTTTTACATAAAAGCGAATAATAATAATTTCCACCTGACACGCCTACGTCAACAAACGAAATCAATTGAAGCAGTGATTTTTCCGGTCGTATTGAGCTTTAATGAATATTTGAAGATATGTTTGGACATAAGTATATTAGAAAATATTTTAGGAATTTTATGATACGACGATGCAAGAATTCAGTTATATAAGGCCTCAAACGTGCCCATTTTTTTGCGCCGTAAAATGTAGGTTCTGATGAGGGGTGGATTTATAGCTCTCTGATTCTTATCAGTCAGCTACAGTTCGGCAACTATCGATGACGACCTTGATCTCCGACATTTAGACCTTGAATGGAATAGAACTCTCTCTCTCTCTCTCTCTCTCTCTCTCTCTCTCTGCCATCTCTAAAGCTGGTAAAAATTTGAAACCTGAAGCGTTACTCTCTACATTGCTTTGATATAGTGATTATAAGATTTTTTCTGCTCGCATTATCATTGATCCTGAGCTTTGATATTTTGACTCGAAAGCAAATCCACGTGTAATATGTCTACTTGCGATCTCTGTATGAAATATGTCAAACTCCACTACCACTGATTAAATTAATCTCACACATTTTCCAGAAACTACTGGGTCCTTCTCCTCTCCATAGGTAGGAAAATACCGAAATTGCATATACTTCATGGTGCATTTAATATCAATTAATTAATTGATATCGATTAACATAAATTTGAAAAACAAATCTTTCTTAAATACAGTAATGTTCCATCTATAATTCACATTTCAATTTGTTTTGGAAGAAGCTTTCCCAACTTAAAAAATGAAATATTGATGAGGGCTATGTTAACGGTTACGATAAAGAAATATTGGAGAATACTATTATAAGTTATATGTATTTGTATGATATTTAATACCTCATTCCAGAAAATGTTAATGAAAGTCTTGGTAGGAAGACGGAAGAGCAGAATATTAAACGTGAGTTACATAATGGCATTAAATGATGTGGATTTATTTATGCTGAGGTATATCAAGACGTTGAAACCTTTGAGATATTTAATTGTAGCATTCATGACAGATAGACATGTTGCAGCGTCTGATGGTAAGTTAAGTGTAACCACTGTATCTGATAAGGATAAACTGATGAAGTGTCTGTTTGAAAACAAATGTTTTCTTTAGCAAATATCATAATCCAGGAACTAATATGGATTCACAGAAATAATAGTATAAAGGAAAACAGAATACTACGCCGGTTAAATTTACGAGTTTCCTTCGTCATCAGGAGTATTCAAAGTTAAGTTTGCATTCGTAATAAAAGTAGAACTAGATGCGTATGTGAAAGGCATGACGAAACTAATAAATACACCTTTCATTAAAATGGGGGCGTGTGATTTTACTGGTATATCGATATATCGTAATAATTCGTACCGTGATACAGTGGAGAAAAAACGATATTTTTGAACATTATGTAAATTCCGCAAAAAATTATATTTATGGTTTAGGGTTTAAATTAGCAATTACAGAAAGTAACTAAAAAGTAGAAGATTGCGTTCGAACATGGTTGATTGATTTATTGTCTTTACGTTCCGTCGAGAATGTTTCACTCATGGAGACGTCATCAGCTGTAGGTGAAGTAACATAAACTTAGACCTATGCTTAGCGCTCAGGACCGTAGCAGTGATGGTCCTTTATCGTGTCAATGTCTGCCGCGACACGAATCCTCCGTTTTTAAGGTCATATCCAAAAGACCTGTGATCCTCACTTCTAAATGCCCAGAATTTGGCATTAACGTTAACGTCTTAGGTTTGAGCAGGGCTCAAACTCAGGGCCTCCCGGTTACAAAGCGAACGCTCTACCACTGAGCTACCGCGACTGGTCCATCCAAACTAACAAAAATGTGGAATGCAAAATGTTCGATACTCAACAGATTTACATTTTCGTTACATTGTTATTTTAGTAGTCACAGATTGTGAGTCATTTGATAATTATTTGATCTGATTTTAATTATTTCTTTTATTTAAGTTACTCATACAAAATAAATGTTTAGAATAAACTAACACCAAAGCAGTAATGAAAATAACAGAGAATTAAGGAAGAATAGAATGTCCTAAAATATCGCGACATTATCATGATATTGTGAAAAGAATTTATGGTTATACCAATTCCTTTTTAAAAACGAATTCAAAACTTGCATTTGGATGGAAGTCGATGATGAAAGAGAAATTCAATTGTATCAGATCCACTAAATCTTGAGAATCATTCGTCTTTTCAAAGATGCTATCAATGACCATTCAACTTGATAAAGGATCTTTATTATTAATACCTTAGATATTTTGATTATTGTTCCTATAGATGCTATAAAAATATACGTAAAATATAACAATATTATCAACAGATAATTCAATTTATGCCGCTATCAGAAATTTGTAAATTTTTACACGGTCGGATAATAACGGATT
This sequence comes from Ostrea edulis, assembly GCF_947568905.1. Taxonomy (NCBI): domain Eukaryota; kingdom Metazoa; phylum Mollusca; class Bivalvia; order Ostreida; family Ostreidae; genus Ostrea; species Ostrea edulis. The sequence goes on from NC_079164.1 coordinate 68,446,393, forward strand.
ATTGAGCCAATCAAATTCTTTGTTTAGATAGTGTCCTTTTTCCAAACTTTCCAAAGCCTGTTATTGTGCTGTGAAAATAAAACCCACCATCCACCCTTTGTCAATACTGTTTCTTTTATATAGAGTTGCATATTGTTAATATCAAGGTTTGTAGGTTTGATTTTGTATTTATTTGCAATCTAATCTGGCTCCTGGATCATGAAACTGTCTTAAACTTTAAGATTGTCTTAAATCAATAAAGCTGCACTTAAATCTTAAGACTGGTCTTGAAGTGGATCACAAAAAAAAAAAATCACTTAGGCTTAAGATTGGTATTTTGTCTTAAATTTTAAGACTGTCTTGGAGCTGTCTTAACTTTCTAAGACTATCGCTAAATTCGTTCAAAATGGCCGCGCTGGTTGCATTTTTGAGGCGAGTAAGAGAAAATTAACGTGATGTCCGTCGTTGAAGATGTCTGTCACTACCATGAAGCGGACAAATCATTTATTTAAGAAACAATAGACTGTCGGTAGATCTAAAACAGGATCTTGACGTTGAAAATCATATAATGAAAAAAAAAATTGTTTTTCTTTAAGCAGAGTATTGACATTACAGGAAAAGAAGTCAAATCCATGTAATCGAAAAGTAACACCGCTAGCCCAGAAAAATTGAGAGCGGGCGTTTTAAAAAAATATAGGCATAAATATGACTTCTTGTGTGATAAAAATATCGATTGATCGCCCGATTGTCCGTTTCACTGCCTGATCGTAGTTCGTAAAGTAGATGTAAATGTGAAAGTAGCACGTACACATACGACCGTTTCACTAAAAAGTTACGACTACAAAAGTACATGTATATACCTGACTGAGTTTATTGACAATGTGGAAAAAGAAAACAATCATTACTTGCAGTCTGCATTTGCACCAATCTCTCACCAGAGGGCGTTACGCTACGCTCCACAACACCTCTGTTATCGTCTAATTTACAAGAATTTTGTAAAACAGAGCGTCTTTGAAAATAAAATAAATCTGCATCATTTTCATAAATAAAACATACATTTATGAGTTAAAAACACATTGGTAGGTATCAAAACGCTGTATTACGTTAGTGCAACCTCCATATTTATGGAACTATTTTGTCTTGTCAAATGTATTATTTCACTTCGTAACTATGAACTCTACATTTAAAAAAAAAACTAGCGAGATTATAATGATGAAAATCTGACATTGAACAAAGAACAGAAACGTGCCTTTCTGTTGGAGTCAAGGACGTCATTTTGTCTGTGCGAGATCATGTGGTTAGCCGAACTATTTATCAGACGATAAAAGAGGTGAAAGTGAAGCTTGCGTAGCGCGCCCTCTGGTGAGAGAATGCATTTGCACACGAATAATGTGCAGTCCGAGCCCGAATTTGAAATTAATTAGAGTTATCCCTCTGTGCTATATGTACGCACACAGTCGACAAAATAAATAAAGGCATTGAATTTAATAAAATTATCGCTTCAATCACTCTTAAATTTCCACTTTCATTCATTACTACTTTTAGAAAGAGGGAGGCGACGGGGTCAATACATAAAAATTTGTATGCACATGTATGTAATAACGAAAATAAGTTTCTTTTTAATAAAGGGGGGGGGGTGCGTGTGTGTGTTGGTACATGTATGTGCCTGCGTTAGCATTAGTGATCATAAACTAGACGTTTTAGACACTGACTATGTTTTAAGTCATTTATTTTTTATATATTTTTTGTTATCTCTACGCAAGAGTTCCGGGTACCTGTAAAGTGCGAAACGAAATCGAAACGAAACGAAACGAAATCTACCGAAATGAAACGAAATCTACCGAAACGAAACGAAACCCACCGAAACGAAACGAAACCCACTGAAAAGAAAAGAAACCTAACGAAACGAAACAGATTGTACAACCGAACTCTTTTAATTATAGTAATTAAAAATTGTATTTTAGGCCCCTGTGAAAGTTACCACATACAAATAAAATTCGCCTCCCTTTTGATGTAGGCTTTGGGCTTGACTGATACAAAATTTTAAAAATTGGAATGGGGAGGGGGGGGGGGGGGGTGAGTAAGCAAAACGTACATATCCGAAGTTGATTAAATACCATGTGCAATTAGTTTCAGATCCATAAATTTCAGAACGGAGAGTTACAGTCTCACAGGTCAGAGGTCTTAACGAGGGGTGGGGTCGCCGGCGCTGGATCCGCGTTTGGGCATAAATACATGTTTCAGTGTTTTTTGTTCTAAAGACAAATCTATGTATACATGTGAATATTGTGTATTTGTATGTAGTATATCAAACGGTGGATTCTGAGTATGTCCTCCCGTTCTCTTTGCAATTTATGCTTCCTTTGTTCATAAGCCTTTTGATTTTGCAAAATGCTGACCTCCTCCTGATATTATTGCATAAAACAATTTCCGTTTTCCGTCCCGTTTTCAATTTCACGTCTTAGCAACAACCCAAATGTATAGAGTTATCTTTAGACTAACTACATATCAATAATAATTTTTGATATTACCGAATTGCATTCATATAATATGGTATACAATTTAATTTATTTCATTATTGAAAGTACTCGCACCTCAGCAGTTAGAGATAAAATAAGAAGTTAAGAGCTTTTCCTGCTTTCAACTTTCTCAGACACCAGCTTCTTCAAACAATGTATCTATACCCAAAGGCGGATCCAACGCCGGTGACCCCCATCCCTCCTTTAGTGTGTTTCCCCAGACCTCTGAGACTGTAACCCTCCGTTCTGAAATTTACTGATCCGAAACTAATTTCACATGGTATTTAATCAACTTCGGACATGTACTTTGTCCTAACTCACCCCCCTTCCAACTTTTAAAACTTTGTATCAGTCAAGCCCAAAGCCTACATCAAAGGGGAGGCAAATTTTATTTATCTGTGGTAACTTTCACAAGGGCCTAAGATATCATTTTTAATTATTTTAATTCAAAAAGTTCAGTTATACAATCTGTTTCGTTTCGTTTCGGTAGGTTTCGTTTCGGTTGGTTTCGTTTCGTTTTGGTAGATTTCGTTTCGTTTCGGTAGATTTCGTTTCGTTTCGCACTTTACAGGTACCCAAAGAGTTCCTTGTTGCTATAGCAATTTAAGATTCTAGACTTAGACTTAAGTTAAGACAATCTTAGTTAAGATTTGCTTAGTTCGTTTTGTGATCCATTTAAGTCAGCAATCTTAGCTAAGTTCAAATCTTAATTTAAAGTCAAAATTTTGACTTAACTTTAAGACAGTTTCATGGTCCCGGAGCCAGGGCTGGTAGTATCTTGCAAGGCTCAATTTTTGGAAGCCTGCAGGCGCAATTTTTTGATTGTATGCATGTTCCATGTACTCTATAACTTGTAATTGTACTTTCACTACATGTAATTTTCAAGTCAGTCTCAAAGGGGGATCACACTTTACCTGACACCTATGTACATGTTTCAGCAGGTATTGTTTATTCAGGTGATCCCCCTTAATGGTTTGTTATACATTTTACTTAACAATTTACCTTATGTCATTCAATAAATGACATATTCGACAAAACTGCATTACAGTGTTGGTTTATGTTTCACTGCTTGGACGGATTCTTCTCATAGGAGGCATAAAAACTTTTACTGAGAAAAAATAAGACCGTAGTGTGAAAGCCTGGGGACTTAAATACACAATTTTCGAGTTGTCCAATAGGTCTTTCCCTTTTTGGAACTCTTACGCACAGTGAGACACAAAACATACTATCGTCCACTCGCGGTGGGTACAAATGTTTATCGCTGCCTTCATATATTACCTAAAGGCCGATTATCAGACATCATGCAACCACCCAAACTGCAAAGACAAACAATATTAGTAAGTTTATTAGTATTTCATAATAAAATAGCTCGAACAAAAATCGATAATCACCATTTTTCTTTGATTAAAATATCACTCGTGCAGAAGTGGAAATAAAAAATTTCATATTTGATTTGATGGCCTAATTCAATCAAATATTATTCTTGATATGGTCAGTTTAATGTATACCAACGGCTGATATAAACAAAATTTACACTTTCATTACTTTTATCCGTATTTACATAGCTAGTCTATAGTATATTTATACATCTTGTACCCACCTAAGCGTTCAACAGAACACTGAATGTACCTCTATCACAGAAGAGCTGATATCTCGGAAGTTGCGTATTGCATTGTGACATCACATCTGCGTACATTACGCAACGATTATGGTGTATATATGTTTGTACAAATAATACTGGATGTTAATACGTCGTCTGCTATCAAAATATAAATGAGTAATCGCTTTTATAATTAGAAGTACAATGATATGTAATGCTATTCATTGGGTTAATGACAAAATATCTAGAAATATGTCAATCCTCAGCCGTTTCCCGGAGGTTGGTCTATCGAAATCGATTCCCTTTACAACGCAACGACCGTAGATGGGCATCCTTTCAGATATTCAGTCAATAATCACAAAATATTACACGTAAATTGATTTCATACAATTGCATCTTAATGTACATATGTACCTACGATGTCCATTTATACTTCCTGTGAATTAATGACCGTCTTATATACAAGGAAGCGATATATATATATATATATATATATATATATATATATATATATATATATATATATATATATATATATCGCTTCCATGTATATAAGACATTGTATATAAGATATATATATATATTTATTCAATAAATTCTTTTTTCTTGGTATCGGGGTAGAATATTACACAGAGAAAAAATGAATTCAAAATGATTTTTCAAATAAAAGATATTTTCAATGAATTATTTAGGGTAAAACACAAAAGTTGATAAATTATATCTTAATGTTTTATCATAGGATTCCCTTGAACGTTTTTCTAAAGATATACGTTTTAAAAGAGCATGGGCATTCATTCTCTTTATACTTGGGACTATAATGCCAATCTCTTGTCATTCGAGCAACCTACAACGTACATCGTTGACCAACCTCACAAGAGTTGTTGATAGGTGAATTTCAAAATGAAAAACAATTGCCAACCAAGCATTTTTTTCTTTAATCTGTTAATTACCCACACACTCACAACTATCCAGCCAAAAATACTTGCAAGTTAAACTCGCCATTCAGTGCAAAATATCCTATAAAGACCGGTCTAATAAGTTGTTTACAATAACTTGAGGAAATCTGAAAGAAATGGGTTAATAATAAACGGACTTTCGATCCCGACCCAAAATGCTATGCATCGTTTCTTGCATTTACATCTATAGACATATCAATATGGTATGTAAACACATAAAGAAGATCATTTTAGATATTTATAAATATGATAATTACTAGAACGTGACAGAAAAGTATACTTGTTGAATAGTTTGTAAGTAGAAGAAAACTTAAAAAACATGAAAATATATTATTTTCCCGCCATTTTTCACAATCTTCATATATATTTTTCCGAGTACAGTAAAAACTTTCAAAAAAAATATTGAGTAAAAATTATTCAATAGCATGTACTTTATCCGTCTAATTATAAAACTTTTTTGAAAGTGTTTGCTGTTTCCAGAAAAATGGTCTTAAAGTTGGAATGTTTTTCCGTTAGAAAATCCTTTCGTTAACTACAGCAACGGTTACCATGGTAACACATAACAAATACTCACTATGACAACAGAAATTCGTAAACAGTAGCCTTCTTCTTCATTTTATATAAGCCATTTGAAAATGTATGATCTTTTCATTTAACAAAACCTTTAAGAATATATAGCATTTTTATGAGTCAATTTTGGTCAAAACATGGGTATTCTATTTTTAGTAACACAGCTCTGTGAAGGTGCGTCATATGAAAAAAAAAAAATATCACGGAATGATTTCCTATAAACAATGTTACTATATATATATATATATATATATATAAGTATCGGCTCGATCCCTGACGGTCGACTTATCACCCCCTGCCTGATTTTTACATGGAACCATACTTAAACAGTTTTATGAAATAGTTGGCTCTGCGTAATTGTTCATTTTCCTCTTTTACTTTGTAAAATTGGAAAATATAAAAACTGCCTTCCCCGCACGAATCAAAATGTCCGCAATACGGTGTGTTTCTTATTGTGGGATCTCTGATCTGTTGCTTATGTACACGAACACGGTCAGCCAATTTGGTTCCTGTTTGTCCTATATAGTTTTTTCCACATGTAGGACACGTCATACAATAAAGTAGATTTTTAGATTTACACTTCATAGTTTAAGGACAAGGGACGTTATTGGCTATATACCGCCGATAATTTCTTTAATTTTTCAACTTTCACACCATGCTTAATTACTTGTTTTATTTACACATCTAGGACGTAATCATTATCCCACTTACATGAAAATGACGTAATATTTTATTATGACGTCATGATTGTGCGCTAAAGTTGGGTCGTTTAGCGGAATCTGTTGATTTTTGATAAGATATGAATAAACTTTATTAAAAACAAACACTTTTGCATGCAACAACCAGATTTATATTTTGCATGTTTGATTATCCATTAATAATCTTCTTTCATTATCAATATGGTGTCGGTTGTTGGCTGCAAACAATATGAATTTTGAAAAAGACTGAATCCGGAAATCGGCAGTTTTCCAGTATGAATCTGTGTTATATATAGTATTTTCCTTGGAAAGGAAATATTGCAGTGATGCAAAGTGCGACATTGTAGAGAAAATCCACGGAGATACACTGTGTCCTCCGTGTTCCACGGTGTGTGTTATTTGCGAATACACACAGCTGCTAAGAGCTTTGTTCTGGCCACGGCGCCTTGCGGGAAATGTGAAAATGTGCCGCAGGCCAAATAATCACGATAAGGGTGGAATTTTAAGAAAAGAAAAAAATGTTAATACCCCCCCCCCTGATACTTATTTTGTTTTCCAGCATTTTGAGCCAATTCCAACGATACCGAACACTATATATCATGTTTTTAAGAAAACCTGGTTTTGAAATTTTTTGTTTTAGTCTTCTTTCTTCCTTAAAATATTCTTAAATTCTATGTTAAAATAATGCGTACTTGCAGGCAATGCTTGTTTGAATGCGAATTAGTATATTCAGTAAATGAAAAACATACATGTACAACATGTGATAGGGATATTTAATAATTATCGATGTGCTCTCTCTCTCTCTCTCTCTGACAAATGCGCTGTTTAACATAATTACTTCCATTATATTGTGTTAATATGCATCTTCACAAATATAACTTGATCCAATATAGAAATTAGAGCATTGTCGATGATTAAAAAATTGGAATTAATTTATTACATAATTAATATAAGCAAAAATACAAACCATCGAATGATTTATTTTTAAAATCCCGAGTTAATTACATTTGACCGAGACTTATGTTCAATGTACTTTGATAGAGGTTTTCATAAAAAAAAAATGTTCATCGGGAGTGTCTGGATAATGTATTGATTTTTGTATAATAAGTATATACCATGCAAATTCCTAGGGTCTTTGTCACAGCATAACTAAATTACGGTTAGCTAGTTTGGGTTTTGACTTCTTATGAAAAGTGTGAAATTTATTGGGTCGGCGCGATATCAGATCTAGTGTAAGATCACGGGTATCTTGCGTGCCGACCCAATATATTTCACACTTTCCACAAGAAGCTAAGCACTTCTGTTGATTTCAAATACACGGATTAGGTGACCCCTGCGAAAACCCCTTCTAATTTGCATGGAATGTACAAGTTATACACAGGTCATTGTTATAGTCATACATCACAGTACCGCTAACCCGACAAACATTTTTTTTAAAATTTTGAAAAATGACGAAGTATAACCAAACTGCAGATTGAACTTTATAGAACCCCGTGCTAAGATTACTTATATTGTTCAATGTATCAAAAGGGGTATGTTATCGGTTAAGTTGTGTAAAGTTCTTGGCAAGTAATAAAAAACAACAAAAATGGTGCTTAAATTGTCCGATTACGAAAACCTTAAATTGGGAACATGTGTGTGTGTGTGGGGGGGGGGGGGGAGGGGGGGGGGTGTAGTAGTCTGAAACTGTCTCAATTCCCCCTTCCGACTTCAATTTCTTAAATCGTGCTGTGGGTAGGTCGCTACAAGCTACAAGGCTAAATCTTTAACTTTCAAGCTTTTAAATTACACACTCTCCGATTCTACGTGCTTGTAATCAATATTTAAGGATGTAAATCCTCGGTGTCAAATACAACTAGTTCATGAAAAAAAGACTAATATCAATATAAACAGAAATAACTTAACGATTATTTGCTTTTATTCATATACGCTATCGATTATTAAAATCTTTAATTTAATCTTTAGATGCATAAGATAATGAAAGCAACACACACCACACACACAGAGAGCGAGAGAGAGAGAGAGAGAGAGAATCTTGAAAGGACAATATCTTTCTGATTAATTATCCATCCCCTTTCATTCTGATATATTTTTTTTTTATTTCCCATGTTGCTTTCTTTACATTTTAAATTTTTCGGCCCATCCGGGTTAGGTCTAATGAGAGAGAGAGAGAGAGAGAGAGAGAGAGAGAGAATCTTGAAAGGACAATATCTTTCTGATTAATTATCCATCCCCTTTCATTCTGATATATTTTTTTTTTATTTCCCATGTTGCTTTCTTTACATGTTAAATTTTTCGGCCCATCCGGGTTAGGTCTAATGAATTAGCCCCCCCCCCCCCCCCCCCCCCCCCTCTAAAACGATGTTACGTGGTTAGCTGTCTATCTCTTTCTCAGTCAAAAATAAAATAAATACATGCTATATATACTGCAACATCATTGGATTTACTGGATAATTCTTCGATTTCACCTTCATAATACATGTTAATGCAAGCGGACTATCTAGGCATTTTTTTTCCATCTTCGATAGCCAAGATTATTTGTACACAAAGGCACAGTTGACCCAAAACCCATTGCTAGTGGAGATGAGATGAATTTTACCCCCGTATTATGTTATAACTGACCAAAACCTAGTACGTATGTTTTACAACTTTCATTCAGAAGACGCGCAAGTTTGTGAGTCACTGAATAAACGAGAAAACGTCTGCATTTTTATTTCAATCGTTGTCAACTCTATACTTTGTGATATTTCAAGACTACGGTACATGTACTCAATTCAATTTATTGGATCTCATCACCATTATGCAGTGGTATACAAAAATATAAAGACAAAAAGCTGTTTGATAAACATTTAGTAAATAATACATGCGTGTAATAAAGTATTTATCAATTTAGGGGGGGGGGGGGACGTGTTATTATGAATGTGAAGTATGGGCATTCTAGGTAGGGGACCACATTTTATTTTATTATTTTCTTAATGAAAGTTTTCTAAAGGTTTGTTTAAAAGGAAAGATATTTTTAATTTTTATTTGTTTAGGTGATAAAAATTTGATTCTTTGCTCACATTGCTTCAAAGATGAATACATAATGAAATTCATTTCCAGTGTAAACATGTACATGTATATAGCTGACCTTAATCACCTATTCCTAATTACACTGAAAACCTTATGTTAAAATTAAACCATTGCTTATGGTACACATTTCTTTGAACTGTTATTTATCAATTTGAAATTACTGGCATGTGATTGTCGTTGTTCGTGACTCTTCTTTTATTTGTTGAAATTGTGCTGCACGTGCCATGAAACAATGTATCGACGAGTGGTAGGAATAACACAGGTGTTTATATACAGGATGTCGAGAATTTGGGCGTTTCATAAAAAGGTGTGAACGTCTGCAGGGAAGTCTACATACGGATATATGTGTACCGAAAACACCAACGTATCATTAAACAACAATTATATTTTACATATAAATCGCATCTTTTTCATGTACATTGAATCTATAGGTTAATGACATTATGATACCATTCAATCAAAGCTTGAAATAAATTTATACGTAAGCTGATGTAATCTCGTTGTAGATGAGTATATATATATATATATATATATATATATATATAACTTTTAGAAAGATATTTCATGAGATTCAGAGGAATGAATATTCCAACGTTGATGACGTTGTACCGAAAAAGCGATCGTCTGAAGACGGCGTCAGAGTTAACAATGCAATATTTGAACGCTGTTTTTCGCAAATTCAACAAAAAAGAAATGGTACATGTTATATATGAATGAAACGAGAAAATTGTCGCTTTTCTACCTGCAAAATATTGTTAGTTTTTGAAGCGCGGCCATATTTGGCCAATAACGTCCCTTGTCCTTTACTTCGAAGTTCATTCCGTTTTTGAAAGTTATGGAGTGGCCGGTTTGTATAAATTGGCAAGTACCGCATCGTGGATCCTCGCATTTAAAGACTCAGATATTTCTGAATGTTAAGTAGAATTTGAGGAAAAATTTAACCACCATCTCAGGCGATTTAGAATAGAAACTTTTATAAAGTTTTCCAGCAAATAAAAGTATACTCTGCTTTTTTTTTTTTTTTTTTACCAAAGAAAAAGACCAAATCAAATTATGTTGTTTAAGAGCATTTACTAAAATGCCAACAATAGATATCACTGAACAGTGTAATAGGAAAAAAGTTAAGTAAGAAGTTGAGGAAAACTATATACATGTAGTGTACAAAATAAACATTTCTTGGTGCTTTTTTCAGCAGGACACAGCATAACCAGAGATGAACAACCTCTATCAAAGTTTGGGAAAAAGAATAGGGCACCAAACGTTCCTCCAGGAAACATCAAGAAAAGCAAAAACTGATGTCGTACTTTTATTTAAATACATGTAATTTTCAAGGATATTCAGATATTGAATCCGCTACCAAAACAATTGTATAAGTAGTGATATACATTATTAAGGTTGTTGTGAATGTTCAATATGTACATTTAATTTCTTACTTTCATGATTCATTACTTGCAGCAATTGATAAAATATAGCATATGAAAATAAGGATAGTTTGTCCTATTTATCGATATATGAAGTTTGTTGTTTTAAATATGTACATGTATCACTTTAAAGTCATAGGAGACGATTTTCAAAATAAAAGTTTGTTCTGGACAAAAATGTGGATTTCTTTATTTTAATAGATTTAAATAAGTCATTCAGAAAAAAAATGTAACGAACAGACCCTAAAGATTGTCAAATGTTGTTGTGGTATGAATTATCAAAATAGCAAGGTAACATAGGGGCGATATTCAAAGATGGATGTCGGATAAAAATCTAAATTCAAATAGTTAGAGGGGGGATAAGATTTCTCGTAAATTTCTGTCATCCGACATCGATTCCACTTTAGTGGAAAAAACCACATAAAAGTATTACATTTTAATGAACATTTGATTTTAATGCACACTTTCATTTATGAATAAACAGTAGATAAGGTATACAGTGTTATTCATACTCGTGTGTTTTTACTTGTAAATCGATTAGTTTCAACATTCATCATATTTAGTTGTAATAGGGGGGGGGGGGGGGTCTTGGTGAAAACTATGTGAATTTAGTTTTTTGTCAGACATTGAACTTTTTATTTTGCCCCTTCTCTTCCTTGCTTGATAACGTCAAAATAGACTAGCTTGATGCACAATGTTCAGACTAATAACTGAGGGTTTAGCCACGAAAACGGTACAACATGCCTGCATTCAACTGTAATGTACAAAGTCAGTAGGGTGTCTCAATCAACTTGTGTCAAAAGAATCCAAGGTTCAGAAAGATTTGGTGCGAAATCTACACTGCGATGAAATTCAAAATCACACAGAACTCGAAGAACTGGAAGTTATATGACAATCATTTTACATGGGATGATGAGGATCAGTTTGGTATATAACCTACTTTTACAAAAAATAGTGGGTATAAGAAATCAAATCTTCGACCAGACTCGATTCCACTTATTTTCAACTACGGACCTACTGCAAGCATGGTGAAGACGACAAAATCCTCCAAAATGTAGACTGCTTCATTAAACACATAATGACAATAGTACAAATGTTTAATATTTACGTATACATAATTAACACTGTATGTAATAGCTATATGAGGCTCTTCTGATCAGAACGTTTTAGTCTAAATATGTAAGTAAACGAATTAAAAATAAATAGATTCTAGCGTTATATGTTGAAAAATTGCATTATCAGACACCCCTCTCTGTTTGAAAAATAATGTCCAATCAAAATGGTGGAGCGATATTGAAATTACAAGTTTATGTATCAAGTGAAAATTTTTATGCAAGAGTTGGGGGATTTTTTTTTTTAATGAAGCACAACCTTGCACATAGATTTCCTTACTGAGGACAGAATGAAAAAAAACCGTTTTGTTATATAAGTAAAGTGATAGTAAAATATCCTTCATATTGACCCTAATGTCGCAAAGAACAAGGTACGGTATTAGCCGTATATGACCGAGAAAATTGACGATTTTTCAACTATGGTGTTTTGTGTTTATCCCTTATATGTTTTGTTTATACGAGGGCCAAAGCTAAAATCAACTCTTATTAAAATGACGTAATATTTGATAGTGACGTCACAAAACCACACCAAACAGGGAGCGTTTGGCGAAATCCGCTTATTTTCAATGTTATATCTGTAAACTTTGATTAAATTAAATATTTTCACACTTTCAAATTTTGCATACACAATGAGAACCTAAATATCTTCCTCCATTATCAAATTTGTGACGGTTATTGCATGTGAAAGTTATTTATTTCTATAAACAGTGAGTCCGGAAATGAAATCGCAACGTGATCGTTTACGCGTTTACATTATATTTACGAAGGAAACAAACGCTGAACAGCTGTTGATCGGAGTGAGGAAAAAAATGTATATATTTGGGAAAGGATAATAATAAATTCTTTTGGGTTTTTAAGGGGGCTCTCCTGATTCTTCTTGCTTGTTAAAAAAATATAGAACATCCGATTATTTCTCATCTGTTTTTTCTTTAATGTCTCTAATATAAAAGAATGCTAAGTAGTCACATGTCAGTTAGTCACTTGTTATGCTAAAATAGCTGCATACAATACATGTGAAATCTTACAGAAATGAATCAAAACAAGAGATCCTGGGCAACATCGCTCACCTGATCAGCAGTTCCATGCTATAAACAAGCTTGAGCAAAACTATCATATACAAGCAGCTTGGTTCAGAAAAAAAAACTTTTCAAAGGTAACGACTTAACATTCATTAATTATTAAACTTAATTATTAAACTTGACTACAAATTCATTAATTATCACATGCCCTTGTAGACGGGTATGGTCTTTCATATTAACAAATTCAGTCTAAAGATAATTTGTACCAAGTTTGAATCCATATACGTTTACATGTAAAATTTTGATCAAAGGTTATATCATTGGTGGTCTTATCTGTGTAAAGCTGTACATTTTGTTACAACAGTACCCAGCCACAAGTTCAGGAGAAATAAAAACATTAAATGTCTTTTAATAATTCTCTATTCTACGCTTTTTCAGCCTTAAAGTTAAATAGTTGCGTCTGAGTTATATAAACATAATGTTGAGATTCCCCAAAGCCGTGATAGGCGCCCAACAGACAATATATGATTTATGCATACCCGCTATGTTTACTTTTCCAATAATTTTCTCTTTGTTTTCTTTTACATGCAAATGTATATAATTAAGGGAAAGTTAATAACTTTAAAAACTGATTGATCTGCTTTAAGGATTTTGATTTGATTTGATTTGATGTTTTCCGCCACACTCAACAATTTTTCAGTTATATGGTGGCGCCCAGTTTTGTTTTTTTGTTTTTTGTGGGGTTTTTTTGTAGGTGGAAGAGAGAACCCAGATACAATGCACCTGGGAAGAGACCACCGAACTTCCGAAAGTAAACTGGGAAACTTTCTCACTTACCGGCGCGAGCAGAGTTCGAACCCGTGCCGACAGAGGTGAGAGGCCGTGTGATTTTGAGCGCGATGCTCTAACCACTCGGCCACGGAGGTCCTCTGCTTTAAGGAAGTTAGCCCTGAGCTTTCGAGCACAACTGCGCAGGATACTACAATCAACTGAGTATTTACTGGTTCAGTACTGATCCCATTGGTTCAAACATATTACAGAGCTATTACTGAGCTCTATCGAGTTGATATTTTGTGTCAATTAAAATTTTGAAAGAGTTCTGCAGGGACTATATTTTGTGGCGGAAGAATTAAAAATTTCTAAATCTGCATCATCTTACAGTTTCTGTTTCATTCAATATATCTTATATTTTTATACGCCTATACGTGTATTTTAGTTTTATGATTTATGATACAAGTAGTTGGTGAAGAGGGTTCTTAACTCAATGCTATCTAACCAGCATAATTTGACTCATGATATATTGAACACTCTTATGGCTGAAGTATCAACCATTGTTAATGTCTGACCTCTAACTTCAGTATCTTCTGATCCGAATAATCCCACCATACTATCACCATCATTATTACTCACGCAGAAATCTCATAAGTATGATATTCGAGATACTATTGGGTCATTCAGTTCAAAGGGCATTCTGAGGAGTGAATGGAAGCGCGTACAGGGTTTGGCCAATATTTTCTGGTGGAAATCTGATGAACCCTCCTTCAGTGAAGGTGACATAGTTCTTTTGAACGATTCAAACTGTGCTAGGAATCAATGGCATATGTCAATCGTGATGAAAACATATCCAAGTGAGAACAATCGCGTTCGCATAAGGTTCAAGTTAAGACTGAAAGATGGAAAGACATCTGTGTACATTAGACCAGTAACACAGATTGTACCTCTTGTATTTATGTATTGACAATTCCTATAATTGTTTGTTACACAGATTGTACCTGTTGGTTGAATTGACAATTTGTTTGATCATTTTTGCATTTTGAATTGATTTACTTGTGAATTGTAGTTCCTTACAACTCAGGTGGGGAGTGTGATGTTTATGGTACGAATAAGTTATGGGTCGAATTGACAAGCATGTAAACAAAAGTTTGTTTTAATTACTACTTCCGCCTGAATGGTACAATTTCTGCAAACATTTTCAATGTGAGGTTTTGCTCTGTATATTATTTCATTGAATTTATTCTCTTATGAATGTTTATAAGCATCAGGTGAATGCATATATTGTGTAGTGGTAAACTGAGATTGGTGGGATATTCTGGAATTTAGTTCGCCTGGTAATTTCATGCTCGTTGTTTGCAAATATTTTGCTAACGTGGTAACTTCGATAAAAGTGATTCTCTTATGAATAATGGAATATGTTTTTGTATTTTGAGTTTTTTATGGGTGTTTTATACGTATAGAGTATTTGTATCAGTATTACGTATGTAACTGAAATGTGTACATGACAATGTTTATTCAGATTCTTGGTCAACATTCTTATGATTGTTTTTCTTAATGTTCAGCCTTTTACCAACATTGTTATAAAGTCACTCGATGAACATCAAACGATTCAATGTACATAATCAGTGGCGTAGCTTCCATTGAGGCAACCGAGGCAGCTGCCTCTGTAAAAAAAAACAACAACAACATCTTTTACGTTGTTAAAATGTCGATAGCTTCTGGGGGGATGCGCCCCCCAGACCCCCTGCCTCGGTAATATTCGAACCCAAGCTACGCCTATGATAATTCTATTTGGACATTAAATACAGTGGATTATCATATTTCGTATTTTGGACTTTTATTTCTTGGTTAACTGGCTGTGACGTCCACGACTATACCAGCACAGATAGGAAGATTCGATCTGTTTCTCGGAACTAAGGTGATTTTGAGTTTTGTTTACAACCGGTATCCTATTTTCGTATCATCCCTTGTTAGATATTTATGTATAGATTGAGAACAATTTGGATAAGAAGCCCATTGGTTCCATTTTAAAGTTTAAGACAAGACCTTGAAAATTGTGTGAATTTTTTAAAATTGACATTACTCCTAATATGTCCTTTCAAACTGTCAAATTTGATATCATGAATTGTTTCTATATCAAGTGCAAAAAGGTCATTATTTATTTCCACTTTCTGTATTAAACTTTTTTTTAAAAAAATCTCTATTGTTAGAAGACACAATTATGTATCTATTCTATGTAATGATTGACATCTGTTGCTTATGTTGTTTTGACACCAACATACAAATAAAGTTTAATTGGGTAAATCTTGAGCACATTTTAAGTGGAAAAAGGTCATGTTTAGAACACTGTAGGTCAATAACAATCATTGTAATCCTAGTTTTCTTTTTGACTTCCTATTCCTCCTTTAATGTAGAAATAACAAATACACTTCCCTAAAAATTGACATAATAGTCCAGGAGAAATAGAAAATTATTGGGAACTAATTGCGTTATTGCAACAAAATGTTTTTTAACGGGAAAATGTACCTTGGTATATCATATCGAGAGGTCATGTTTACTCCCAAGGCACCTGATCCCACTTCTGGTGTGTCCAGGGGTCCGTGTTTTCCCAACTATCTATTCTGTATTGCTTATGGGATTTGTGAGATTGATTACTGTTCGTTATCTTCACATTTCATCTAAACTTCCAAAAGTTTAGACAAATTCATTCATAGACATCCATACGAAATTTGGTAAGATATGCATTCAAAAGTATGACAAGCCGGCGCTCCATACACGTTTAAATGACATCATAGAAAGCAAACTAAAAATACATTACACATGGGAATGAAAATAAAACACTCCATTTACCTTTCAAGTAGGTAACAAAAAGTGTATATTCCTCTCAACGTCCAAATCTACTATTTTGAATTATAACATTCTACGGGGTAGATATTTCACTATAAAATTCACCTATATCACCCACGAATGATCATTATATCTATTCATGAATATAGACCTACATGTTACATTATCTTATCTATAAATGCTGATATCGATTATAATTTCACACTTTGGTTGCAATACACTTCACATTAAATTTCTGTGTAAGGCGCGTCATATGGAGTAAAATTCAATAAACTCTATAATGCAAATTTCTTTTTAATTTTGTTTGCTCAGTTCATTTTCAAATGTTTGAACATTTCATTTTGAGTTTCCACACAGACGAAAACCACATAGGAGAATAAGTTTCAGCCAGATTAGTTTTTTTGCATTAATTTTTATTTGAAGATACGTTACTCTTTACAGCAAGAGTCACAAACAATTTCGTTTATTTGTTTTATTTTCACTTAATGTATCTTAATACAATTATAAATTGCTTTTATTTCATTTGAGTAATCTTATTTCTCCATTTATTTTAGATCTAAACTAATTATTTCTAATTAGTTTTAAATCATAGCAAATTCAAAACTGGAAACCAACGTCTTAACGTTTGAACTGAAGAATATTTTCACGAGTGCATAACAGTAAGATCTCGATCAAAGTTATAAACTTAAAGGAATAAGAAGATCATTAACACATCGTGAGAATGGACGAGTAAATATATTTGGTTGACTAGTTTTGATCGTGGGCTGGTCGTCACCAGTAAAACCATGTATGTACATGAAATTTGTCTATTGGAGTGAAAATGCAGCTGACACTGCTATTAACAAGATAAAAATGCAGAGGGTTTGTGAATATTGCGGATTTGTTTAACATCATTTATACAAGATGCATGAAAATAGCTTTAATTGGCTCCGAATTTTATTTCTATATGACATAAAATGAAATGATAATTGATTATGAATAGTCCATAAATTTCATCAATTTTTACTGGGTTTTTTTTTTTTTTGACCTGCTGAAGTTTACATATTTAAGCTGATTGTGCCATTTTGAATGAACTATTGATGTATAGTGCTTGGACATGTGTTTGCATCGGTTAGCTGCTCTGATATCAGCGAAGTGTTCTGAGGGAGTTGCCTGTTTGGCAAATATTGAATATTAGGCATTTTGCAGGTAAATGCGTAATTAAAGAGGTACTCTGGCATCTAGGATTTATAATGAGAATGTTCATGTCAAATGTGATGTTCACAAATTTTCTTATCTTTCCTTCTAGAGGCACTTTACATATTTAATTTGTAGTAAGTGAAACACTCGTGCTATATATAGAAACAGTGTGTGTAGAAACGAGTGTGCATGGATTGAACCTAATTGTTTCTACCAAAGAGCAAACATTTAAGTATGTGAAAATTCTTAAGTATAATAAACATACTTTCAAAACTTTAATCTTGATGTGATAAACGTTTGACTATATTTTTAAACACTCAATAAGCGTTATTGTTTTCAATATTACGTCAGAAATGTAGATATCAATTTTTCTCATATATAGTGTCGTATTTTGTTTTAATTTCGAAAACATGAAATCATTTTATGAGAAAGATTTTTTTTCCAATGACGTATACTGAAAAGATACGTATAGGTACAAAATAAATCCAGTTCGCAAAAAGAAAATCATATGAAAATTAGCAAAATCTGGAAAATCGTTACTATATAAGATGCTTATAGCGAGCGAAGCTCGCGTCAAGAAGCGACGCGACGAGCTCCCTCCAATGATTACACATATGAGTCACATGATTTGCTCTTTATCAGTTGAAAAAAGATGAATATCACCCATAATGCTTCTGGAAAAATGTCGCCGTCACTGCGGTATACTTCATTGACAATCCCGTAATCAAATTAATTAGATTGTTTAGAAAGTACCATAAACGTTTTTAAATTCCAGACAAAATTTCTCATAGCTTCAAACGTTTTGTGTTTGCTTGGTTTGAAAGAAGAAGAAAATTGCAGCTAATATGACGTCACGATGTAACTGTTTACATCCACCGCATGATATTTCCCGCGTTAAATAAAGAGGCGGATAAAATGTCTGTAAGTCGTGTTGCAAGATGTTAATGGGCTTCGCTCGTCTCAACGGTCACACCGTACAACATATTAGACAGGGTTTTTTTTATCATAATATATATTTATCTCTTTTAACAGTTACAAGTAACTGATATGGAAGTAATAGATCAGAAAATTTCTTTAACTATTATAATGGGATAACAAGTTAATCGGTACACATATAGAGAGCGAGGCACATAGCGATCGTTTTGTCCGGCGTCCGTCTGTTTGTCTTCGTGAAGTACGATGACTGTTTGATATGTAATGTGTATTGTACCACAACGAGATAACACTTTGCACAATTTCTTCGATGATAATACCCTTGCATAGCTCTATTCAATACTTTTCCAACGGTATAAACACGAGCCTTCAGCTCCACATAGTTTAAAACTTATAGTAATTTCAATAGAGCCAGTAGTTGACCACTGTTTTAAAATGGTTGGGAAACAGGTTGAAAATATTGAAGAAATTAGAGCTTATATAAAAGTTTGGACAAAACTCGGTCATTCGGTAATGAAGATTTTTACTGAATTGGGGGAAATTTAGGGTCTGATAAGTTTTTTTTTCAAACAGTTCGTATGTGGAGAAAGAAAGTTCTGACCGACACAGAGTCCGTCGAAGATGCAGCAAAATCTGGCCGACCTGTGGCTGTAACAGGCAAGACAAATGTCTCAAAAGTCAGGGAAATAATTGGAAGTGATGGCAGATACACGATTCGTGACATTGCCAAAGTTGTTGGCATATCGCT
The DNA here is from genome assembly GCF_947568905.1 of Ostrea edulis. NCBI lineage: Eukaryota > Metazoa > Mollusca > Bivalvia > Ostreida > Ostreidae > Ostrea > Ostrea edulis. Next base: position 68,465,820 of record NC_079164.1, read on the forward strand.
ATCGCGGGTGCATTTCATTTTGAAGCGCTATTTGAAAGTATGAAATATTTCTGCCTGATGGATACCGCATGTATTGACAGACAAGAGGCCCACAGGCCTTATCGGTCACCTGAATACTAGTGAAAAAGTATCACTACTTTCATGGGCAATGAAATCTAGAAAAAAAATCCTGTTCTGAATATCTAAGCTAAATTCTAATGTTCAGCAACAGCATAAACAAGATGTGTTCTTAAAACTTCACTGCCATCAAAAGTGCATACACTGGTGAAAGGCTTTAAATAATAGGTGTATTAACATTAAAATATCAAAAGATATGACTAGTTTGGACTCATCTGAAAGTCATAACCCTGGGTTGTGAAATTCACCATTGTTTTGTACATCCTTTTCTGCTATCTCTAAGTATGCGTTTAGATTTTATATAGTATCAGCAAACTTACATATACATACTATATACTAAGTTTGTCAGGATTTAGGCACGTTCGTATTCATGATAATGCTCCATCACATACATCTGAGCTTGTGAAGCAATTTTTGAAGTCAGAGAAGGTTACTGTCTTGCCACACCCACCACACTCTCCAAATCTAGCCCCATGCGACTTTTTCCATTTTCCAAAACTTAAAAAGTTATTATCTGGTCGTCCTTACAAGTCCCGACAAGCCCTTGGCTCAGCCATCAGTCATTGCCTCAGAGTGCTACCTAAATCAGCGTACCGTGACGGATTTCAGATATGGATTCAGATTGTATGTATTTCAAACCGCGGAGAATAATTTGAAGGGAAGTAATGTTCATTTCACTATTTGAGTCGAATGCGTTAGAGATATCGTAAAATACACATTACACATCAAACAGCCCTCGTAACACTTTGAGGAGGGGTTTAGAATTTCTTTGGAACGTTCTAATCTATGGTGACCTGGACGTATATACTGTTTGTAGGTGAAGCCATTATGTGCACTGGTTCAGAATTCGAAACGTCTTTTTCAGTGATTGACATAACTTGACTCATTCTTATTGCATTGTTCCTCATCAATCGAAGGCGTAAGTTTTGCATTAACTGTAGACATTTTCTCAAGAATCGCCTTCTGTATTTTTGCCAGACTCTTTGCGAGGATATTCATTAATATCGTCGGGTATGTTGAGTGATTTATCATCTGTATGAAAATGCACGTATTCCTTGCTAGATGGTTGAACAATAATATGTGCTACTTTATGAATACAACTTCCACTTTCTGGAACCATATCTTCATAGATGTCTTCACCTGCAATCGTGTTAAGAAACTTTGGTTGGGCATGCAAAGACTTGGAAAAATCTTTTTCGGTGGTTAGTAATGTGTCTCTATTTGTCAAGACTTGTTCTCCTGCACCAGACACGATAGTCATTGGCAGTTCGTCAGATAGATTTTGTTCAATAATTGATGGAGTATTGGTGTAGAAATAATCGTTTTCTTCAGATTCAGCCGTAGATTCTGTGATATTTACATCTTCATTTCTTGGTGATGAATAGGAGTGGGAGGACGAGCACGGATTGTCACCTCTATGGAGTGATTCATATGATTCGCAGACATTATATGGTTTATTGTTGTTGGATGCATTCATTCGTCGACGATAGCCAAACACAACAAACATCAGAATACAAAGGAAAGCGAAAATACCACACGCTGATCTCAAAATGTATTTTTCTACGTTAAACTGTTCTTCTGAGGAACTAGGACCATTCCTATCTTTTACAAATATGGTCACATTGTAGAATGCATCAGAGTGTGTTGAATGCGTATCTGCAGAAATAAATGTACCAAAATGGCGATTAAAACATTTTCTTTGAAAGCCTTAAAAGAAGATACTTTCAAAACAAGTAAAAAAGCATGGAAACTATCCTGTGGGGATCCGGGTTATAATAGGTCCTCAGTACCCTTTGCTCTTCGTAAGAGGCAACTAAATGGGCCGTCCTTTGGATGAGACCGCAAATACCGTGGCCCTGTGTCACAGCAGGTGTGGCACGATAAAGATCCCATCGTGCTCAACGGCCACAAGCGCCAAGCATGGGCCTAAACTTTGCATCTATTCACCGGCCAATGGTGACGTCTGCACATGAATGAAAGATTCTCGTTATTGACGTTAAACACTATACAATCTATCAATCAAGTAAAAACAAGACGGAGGAAAGTTTATATTCAATAAGCATTCTGAGAGTATTGCAGAACTATACATAGTCCCCCAGCGGAGAGAAAATTATTGGACCACAACAATATTCGAAGTTCATTATGAGACTAAGGGTGTGTTAAAAGGGAAGATTGGGAAACCAGGATAGGAATGGTTGGAAATCAACTACTATTCAGGTACAAAGACTAGACCAGGAAAACTTCAAAATCGATCGGTAACTTGTTATGGCAAAGCAATCATCATGATGTACCAAATATCACATTAATATCTGCAAGCATATAAAAAAAAGTCCGAAAAACTGATAATTCATGCTATTTTTCTATGTCCAAGGCCCATAACTTCTTGAAAAATCAACAGACCGAGACGACATTCGAACTTGATCTATAACTTGGTATGTCAAAGCAATGTACCAAATATGAAATGAATATCTGCAAGCACATAAAATAGTCCGGGAAACTGATTTGCAGGATTGATGGACAGACAGACAGAGATGGACGGAGCGCAAACCTAAAGTATCATTCAACTTCGTCGGTTGGGGACTAATAAACATCCCAAATGATGTTTCATTACGTATCATTCATAATGTAGTTTTGTAAGGGTGTTTTAAGTGATAGCCAGTTAAGCAAATATAGCTATTGTCATATTTGTCATTGTACGTTCTTTATAGGCGTTATGAGATGATCACCAATTCGGTATCTTCCGTTTACATTGAAAAATAAATACATGTAGTTTCCTTAACGAATATGTAAGGTACTCGGTGTCTATTTTGTACCTGACGTCTCCATATGAGTGAAAAATTCTCGAGAGAGACGTTAATCAAGATACAATCAATCAATCATGTTGTGTAGCTTGACCAACGGTGATTCAAGATTTTCTGAGGTCAATAAATTAATCAAAAGTTCATTAAATATAAAACTTGCATAAAAATGAAAAAAGGATACTGCATTCCAAAACTAACAACGATACATTGCAGGATCGGTTTAAATGTTCTACGAATCCCTATCTATATTGCTCACGATAATATCAATTGCTTCCTCTATGTGAAGTACTATGAAAGTAATATTAGAAAGCTGGGATTCCTCTTTATATCGGTATATCACTGATTCAGTGGAGATCAGAACTGAATTTTACTAACATGGCTTAAGTTACGCAAAATGCTTTCATTTAGGAAATTCTTAAAGCTATCCTTAAGTTTCGAATCGTCTGGGTTTGTTTTTTAAAGCGTTCGTAGAGTGTCACTGCAAAGTAAGTGAAGATTTATTTGTAGCTGCGAGATTTGAACGAGAAAACGTAGCAGAAGTAAAGGCCTCCTTTCTCTTCAATACTACGTACATAGTTTGCGTGCTACATATTTGGCTCGTGTGACTTAAAACTAGCAATTTCTTTTTATTTTAATTTTAAACCTGTATTGCTTAATATATAAAGCAGATGTCGAACTGTGGAAAAGTACTTACCAGTTTTTACTCATTCTATTTTAATTTGCAGAACAATAGATGATATCTAAGAAATGGACTGACACCGCAGTTGCTAACAAAAAAGAAGGAAGGATAGCGGCGAATCGAAATACCAGGCTACGATATATTATTTCTACGTATGATCTGTTTTTAAATCGAGGCAGGTTACTTACCAACAAGCTTATGTTACAGAGGTTTCATCAGTTGCGTTTAAAGTCAGCATTTCACAAATTCGATGGTCATTATAATGATATTTCCCAGTAAAACCTGTCGTTGGATTGAATGCTGTCTGACGTGTTTCATGTCGATTGTTGGTCTGACCACGGCGCACTGGTTTTGACTGCGGGCTACTCCATTTACCGTCGCGGTGGTCTAGAGGTTAGAGCGTTCGCCACGAATGCGAAAGGCCGGGGTTTGAATCCCGGCAGCGACAGACCCAAGTCATTAAACCAGGTAGTGACAGTTCAATCGCCAAACGCTTGGCATCTAGTGTGAAAGGCAAGGATCCTCGAAGATGACCTTAAAAACGAATGTCCCGTGTCACAGTAAGTGTGGCACTGCTCAATGGTCGTAAGCGCCCAGCAAAGGCCTAATTTAGAATCTCTTCACCGGTCTTGGTGACGTCTCCACATGAGTGAAAAATTATCGAGAGGGACGTTAAACAAGATACAATTAATCAATCAATCATAGGACTCCCGGCGAGTGTGACCGCTTGACACCAGATACCTACTTCTCCTAGGCACATGATCCCACCTCTGGTATATCTAGGGGTCCGTATTTGCCCAAATATTTAATTTGCATTCCTTATAGGAGTTATGAGATTGATCTTTGTTCGTTATCTTCACCTTTTATTATATATGGAGTGGGAGGAAGGAAATTGTTATAATACAGATTTTCCACAGTCCATAAACATATAGTATTCACCGCTTCACATTTGTTTTTACATGCAATATTAATTGGAAATTGCATAATTATATTTTTTTCAAAGTTGTTGTCGATTTATTCCCTTAACATATTTGGGGTCATTATGGAATATCACAAATGTTTACATTAAGCTTTACAGATAATATCTTCGTAATTTCAATCTGTGTGTTGTTCAAAAATAGAATAACTTGAGAAATGCATAAATCTTAGTTTAGAATTGCTTCCATGCTGTTTTGAGTTACGGGGAATTTTCGCTCCTGACTTAAGTACGATGTTTAGATTTTTTTTAATAGACAGAGCTACTAATTCATAATAAAGTAAACGTATGATGAAATCATAACTTAAGTATCTTAGTAAAACTCTTTGCTATTACATGACATTTTTAGACACCCGGAGGTTTAGGTGAAGATATGTGTTGCTGAAATATACAGGTATATGTATGTGTAATTCAAATTAGAAAAAATATCATAAACAGAATTTCATGCATATGTAAAATAGGAATTCAAACCAGCGATGTTTGCAACAGACTTGGATTCAAACGATAACATAACCACAGATTGATCAGACATGGAATGTCGGCGCTTTTCCTTGTTAACATTTGTTATAATATATTCCAAGTTCCCGGTGCCATAAGCATCGAATATAGACCTAAATTTTGCAGCCCTTCATCGGTAATGGTGACGTCTCCATGTAAGTGAACATTTTCGAGAGGAACGTTAAACAATATACAACCAATCGGCTTGTGTCTGACTACTTGGGGCAATATTTACCGGAAGTCGTACTCTTCCCCATAGTACTATGTAGGGATTGATAGGATCATAATTGAGAGTCAATGTCACAATCCCGTTATATGACTACACAATATATTGGAACAATTGCACATCCATGTAGACTAACATTTATCCTTATGACTAGGGAACAGATGTCCCTACAGATCAGCAAGTAACCCTTCACGTGATATCACGATTCATGACATACAATAAAATTGTTTTCATGGACTTTACAAAAAGTAAAAGTAAAAAAAAATATCAAAATTGGTCTTCCTTTTGTTGAACACCACCTAGTTTCTGATTAATACATGTACATGAAATATAATATAATTATGAGCTATTTAACGAAATTTATTTCATGATGGTTTAGAGACGCTTCAAACTAACGCAATTATCCAAGTATAATGATCATTTGAAAGGGTGCTTATCGTTTTGTTGTCGGGTAAATCAGAACGTTAACTATTTATTTTAAAATACAATAGTAATTATAAGCATCAGATTTGTTTTCACAGACTTCGAATAAATTACAGATTCTGAATCTACAAGTGTGTCAGGCACAGATTCATAATTTAGATTCCTTATTGTTTTACTATACATGGTTTCTAATTGATACATGCGTATATAATGATAAATGCCTCAATTTTTGAAATACATCAGAGCGAACAATGGACATTACTTGTAGATTACTAAGACACTATTCTATATTACTATATGGAACTGATTGAATGATGGAATAGTAACGTTATAAACTTGAGCGATACATTTACCGATACTCACTTGTTTTATTGATACACCCTTTATCACTGGCACAGTATTCTGCCGTACAATTACATAGCTTCTGACATCGCTCGCCATAGCTTGGATATCTACAGGGCAGGGAACAATTAGGACTGTAATAACCAATTGGACAACCTAAAAAATTGTGTTCTTTTAATTAGTGAAACTTAACAAAATTATTTTAAATAAAGAGAATCAATGTTACTTCCATTGAAAATTTAATTGCATAATTTAGATAATTTTTCACATGATTCATCATTGCTGTAATTCGTATGTAAACATGTGGCTTCAAATTGTAAAATGATTGAATTACTTTGACACTGATGAGAGTCCTCATCCCAGTGAAACCAAGGAGGGCAGCTTTCTTCGTTGTTTTTCCTATACGTAAATAAATGTTAAATAGAGAAAAAGCTTCAGTATCAAAAAGTTCATTATTAATATTTACTTAATGACACTTAAATATAATGACCGTAATTATTAATCAGCATACAGAAATTAAAGTTAGAAACATAGTTCAGAATGTGGACTTACTGTGGTGAAGTTGTATTTACAGTGACTAGCAGTATGGATAAAAAGATGAAGACGACAGCCTCCATCATCGAATGTTTTACACGAATTCACTACACGGAAACTTAAAGTGTATTTCCCGGTATGCATAATAGTAAGAGCACTAAGAGGAATGTCGAAGGTTACACCGACCGCCTGACTGACACTCTTACTTATTAGAGTGTGTTCCGCAGATACATGTATATGTACTTATATTTGATTAATAATATCACAATAACATGTCTTACTGTATTATGCAAAGTGTTAGTGCCTAGAGTGATATTTTGTCCCATAATATTTTTTGCCAAAGCAGTTTTCCCCCCGTTTTGCTACTTCATTCAGTTTTAAATGCTCCTCGCATAGGATGATGAAATAGGCAAAACCAATGAAAGGCAAATATTCTCTGTATACAGGATTGCAAAGAACATTCGTAGTGGTTTTGAACAATATTTGATCTAGTCCATGTTTCTGAAGTCAGTACTCCTACTAAAGATGTAAAACGTAAAGCAAAAGCCAAAATTACATTTAATTCGAATGCAGTTCATGATAGGAATTGCGACCATTTTCTTTCCACTGAAATTTAAGAACGAAAAGATAATCTTATACATTCTTATAGTTCTAATTAATCAAATAACCATATAACTGAGAACTAATTTGTTATAGTGGTAGTTAAAACTTCTGATGAATATTCTAAAATTCCTATTGAGATCCATTTGACTTCTGAATTTCAAACATAATTATCAGTGAATAAGTTACATGTATATTTAGATATTTATTATCTTTATCATATTTCCTACTGCCTTGTAGGTACATACAGGAATATGAAAGGCTAAAGTAGTAAACCCCAACATAAAATCCGGAGGGAGGGACCCTAAGGCAGTTGATGTCGAGGACTGCACCAAACCGTCTTCTGGCAGCCCCTGCAACGTTGATAATTTCAAACGTATTGACTCTGGAATTATCTGTATTTCCTTTGGATCAAATTAAGAAAGACAAGAGGGTATTTTACAAAATGGGCAAGGCCAATTCCTCTACATATTGGACTAAGGCATTAACGTCGACTTGGAAAGGAACTTGCTCTAACAGGCAACAAAAACAATACGGTAGGCGACAGTTTACGGGTTATAAAACATCCCTACTTGGCACGATGGAATGTCGCCACAGGCCAGCTCCGACGATAGGAGTGACTATTTAACCACACTGATCAGCTACCGCCCATCTCAAGCCGGGCAGTCTACAGGCAGTAAGGTGTTGCTCTACCTCATCTGCCTACTGGAATGGGTCTATGGAGATGGGAGAAAATCCAAAACGTGGACGTAAAACCTTGCACCAAGCAAACGAAATCTGCCCCATTAAAACTGTTTATTTTGAATTATGTTCAAATTTTATATACGTTATGGGGTACAGGCAAGACGCTTGATCTACGAGTCGCTTAGCATCAGTAATCGCTATGGAAGCTGAAGAGAATTACCGATATATATCGTGGCCAGTAAGCAAGTTAAAACAAGAGTTGATCACGAGAGGAGCATCAACGAGAGGCAGAAAAAACTTATTTAATTGAAAGGTATTATACACAACTTTGGTGCCATTGAAAATAGGCGTATATCACCAATTTGTCATGGACATGAATAACAAAAATAGTTTCGTTTGCCTAAAAAAGTGTTTTGATATAAAAGTTACTGCAAACAAACATATCTGTAAAATCTTTGATATTCGATCAAATGGGACTCTACATAATTTTAGAATTACGGATCCATTAAAATTTTGAGTTCAATTGTGTATTTATCTAAATACAATTACTCAATTAAAAAACCCACCTGACTCAGTAATCATTGTTTTATCTTAATTTCTTGTTAGATTCCTAGCGTATAGCAGGAACAACAATTTAAAAAGTGATCCTGTCATTCTACCCACACCTGTAGAAGTTCCACAAACGGTTTTCAGCAGCCGACAGAGGAACACGGGAACCTCTTTCCTTCAGTGTGCCAGGAAGAAATAGACATTTACTCTGTTCACAGAATTACAGAAGACTATCACAGGCTCTAAATATCATATTGGTATATCCAGTGTAAATCACTGAACACTTAATCCAATGATTAATAAAGTCAAGTAATGTACAAGTATAGGTTGCATATTGTTTATTATAGGTGACAAACAATGCTGTGGATATGTTGAAGCTCTCGAAAAAGGAAGACTTTTAGTTGAGAGTGACCGGATTCTGGCAGTATCCTTCCTTGCAAGCCATAACGGTATATACCTCAATGGCATTGTTGAAGCTGCTATGAAGAACAAGGCAAGATACAAATATAAAAACTAAAAGTAATGAAATAATAAATAAATGATGTTTTCATACTGTATCACTGCATACTTTCATTAAAACCTATATATTTCTCACAAGAATTAGAAATGTAATGTTATTAACATTTACAGGTCTCCTACAACTTCAATATAAGACTGGACAAATTTTGAATTCTCACTGCGAGTGTCCCGCTGGATGTGGCCTTCGTGTAACATGCAAACTTATAGCTGCAGTGATGGTAATGCTATGCTTGTTTTCATCAGGAAAACAATTATACATTAAAAAAAGACCTGCACAGAAAATTTGTAGATCTTCCATAGACGAAAGCACAATTATCATAGTAAATGTGATACTTTATTTTCATTTTACCTCACAATCAATATGAAAATGTGCTGTTATGACATAAGTGTTGTATCACATCAATTTCTACAGATGTACAAAACATTGATTTAACAGATACATATGCTGTGCTATAGTATATCACTGAATCCAGGCTAGGAGGTTATAAAAGTTGGCTCGGGCTCCAGCTCCAACTCTAGCTCGAAAACAAGATTTGGAGTATGGCTCCAAATAATTTTAGGTTATAAAAACTGGCTCAAGCTCCGACTCCAAATCAGGCTCGAAAGTTGTCTCGAAATTTTGAGCTGGAGCACATACTCGAAATGTGGGTTATAAAACTTTTGAGTAAGGAACACATACTCCAAATGGAGTATGTCATGCTTAAATCTCGAGTAAGCTCTATAGCTTACTTGAGATTTTAAAGAGTGTACTCAAAGTGTCGTCTGCTCTGTAATCATGGCTGCATGCCGACAAATGGCATATAGGGAACGTGTTCCGCGTAATTTTAGAGACAGGTCCAATCCTTTAGAAGAATTATCTGCAGATGATGTTTTCGCAAGATACAGATTTTATCCAGACAGCATTATGGATCTCTTGCGTCAGCTGCCAGACATATCATCACCAACTCGGCGGAACCTTCCAATTCCACCCCTTCTTCAGCTACTAGTATCGCTGAGATTTCTAGGCACCGGTGCTACTCATATTCTCATCGGCGATGATATCAAAATATCCAGATCAACAGCCGGACGATGCATAAGGCGTGTGTCAGCACTCATTGCAGAATTAGCGCCGCATTATATAACGTTTCCCAGGGGAGACCGGGCTCATCAAGTGATGTTGGAATTTTCGCGCATCGCAGGTTTTTAAAGATTGATACTTACTTTATGCTAGCAGTAATGTATGGAGCGCCAAATTAATATAAACACAAATAATTATATTTTCAATTATTTGAAGATATCATCAATTCATTTGATCGCGCAACAATTCAATTGAAGACCTCTTCAAATAATTAATGATATCTTCAATTCTGAATTATTGCACGATTTAATTTAATTGATGATAACATTAATTCTTCAGCTGAATTGATGCGCGCTTTAATTGAATTAATGATAATTAATTCATTTCAAAAGAGCTATAATTCTTTTAGAGAGAGCAGCAATAGAATTAAAGATATCTTCAATTCAACATATCCACAATTGAATTAATGATCTCTTTAATTGACTTGTTGCTCTGTTTAAAAGAATTGATGCGCGCATTAATTCCTTATACAAAAGCATTGTAAATGATTAAAACTATCTTCAATTGAATTAAAGAGATCATCAAATTATTTATACCGAGGTCTAAATCAATTATTTCGAGCAATATTTCTACGAAATTTATGCTCTCATCAATTGATTAAAGAGAGCAATAATTGAATTAATGCGCGCACTAATTCAATTGATGAGAGCAATAATTGATTTAATGCACATCAATTCATTTGATGAGAGCAATAATGCTTTAATGCGGCATTGATTCAATTAAAGAGAACAATAATTGAATTGATTATATCTTCAAATAATTGAAGATATCTTCAATCTTTTGAGCTAATGTTAATTTGGAGCTAGTAATAAGAATTGCGAACGTTACTATAGTTTCACCACCTACTTTCTGATAAAACTTTTAAAAGTTATCATTTGACTTTTTACATCAATATAGATATTTAAATGAATTTTCATACAAGTTTATTTATTTGACAAAACGAAAAGAGATATCTATGATTTGGGTTGAAACTGCGTAATTTCACTTAACTTTTTACCCCCCCCCCCTCGCGTAAAACACAAATTCCTTTTTGCATGCATTATAAATTGTTATTTAGCGAATATAAAAAAAATTTATGTTGTTTCACAGGGGGGGGGGGGATTAACTCATTAAATGGTTATTTATTCATATTAATCAGCATTTTAAAATATATTATGTTTATAAAGTCTGTTTCAAGGAACATATTTTACTACCCCCTAATCTAAAGGAGTTGTAATGATTAGCAATTAATTAATTAACACTGGTAATAAAGTTAAAAATCAATTACTTATGAATTCCATCTTGCATTTAAAAAAAACTCTAATGAGGAAAATTGCAAAGATTTTTAAAATATGTATACTTGTTGAACATGAAGGCGGGAATCCAGAGAGTTAACGTGAAAGGGAAACAACTCTGATTCATTTGCTACTTTAAATATCTCTTTGGTATAAAGTACAGGGGACTATGAGATTCTGTACCAGTCCCAAATTCTAACTTTCTTTTCTTTAAAGTTAAATTGTAAATTAGCCTTTAAAAAAATAATATTATATTTCACAGGATTTCCAAAAGTTTTGGGTTGTGTAGATGGAACCCATATTAGAATCATGAAACCATCAGGGCCTCAGGAGGCAGATTTTGTGAACAGAAAGCAGTATCATTCTTTGAATGTACAGGTACTATATATATCACTTAATAAGCATTCATAGAAAAAGGCATTCACCATATTTCTAAATTCACCAAGATATATATTGTCCAACGTTAATTACTAAATAGACTAAACTCTTGTTAAGAAGAGACATTGTTTAAGTATCACTGTGAACCTACCCCTCCTCCTCCGTTTTCTGATACAGATGGTATGTGATCCTTCATTTAAAATCACAAGCATCAGTTGCAATTGGCCAGGTGCAACCCATGACAACAGAATCTTCAGAATGTCAGCATTATGTCATCAGTTTGAACAAGGTAAAGGAAGTCTGTACATTTATCATTGTGACCCTGACCTTTCATAATGACCTTTGTTTAAGACAAAAATTCAAGTGAACCATTAGGGCATAGTAAACACTCAATCCAAGTCTCAAATAGTGTAGATTTAAAACTGGTATCAGTATACACATTCATTGTTAACTTGACTTTTGGAATCTTATATTAGTAAAGGCCATACAATGCCTTTTGTTTATGAACAGCTAACAAGTATGACTGTCTGAGATAAACCTTTTGAGATGGAGGTATATACTTTCACTCTAGACCGAGTTACATGTATCAGGGGTGCAAAAGGTGTTTCATGTTTAGCAGTTTGCAATGATGATTCTTTTTTTTAGGTGACCATGATGGCCTGTTACTGGGAGATTCCGGGTATCAGTGCCGCCCTTTTCTGATGACACCTTTTATCAACCCTTCCGACAACAGTGAAAGGCGTTACAACACTGCCTTGTGTAGGACCAGAGTGCTCATAGAGCAAACATTTGGATTCCTAAAAAAGAGATTTCAGTGTTTAAATCTTCTGCGCACAAGACCAGATGTGGCAGTAATGTACATTAAAGCTGCAGTTACTCTGCACAACTATGGAATAGAAAGGGGAGAGGTGCTTGAAGCCCAGCAGAATGTTGTGCAGCAAGTGGCTGATGTTGATCCTCGCCCTGCTGGTGGTGATGGCTATGCCAGGAGGGCACATATTGTGCGGACATTTTTCACTTAGATAAGGTGACATTAAATTACAACTGTTAGACTATTGAACACCTTATATAATTAAAATGGAATAAACTTGAAATATATTATACTGTTATATCAGTTTATACATAAATAAAAAAAATCTTACACTTACATGTAACTATAACAATATACATTTGTAACAATTCATGAAGATAAAAATCTTAAACTTAACTAATACACAGTATACATGTAAATAACAAAAGTTGGATTCATGGGCCACAACTCTTAACCTGAGTCACTTTGCTTTTTACTTGAAGTAAAATCCTTATAGTTCAAATCTCTGAAAACCATGTGATTTCAATAAGTTTACGATCCAAAATATGCAGTTATTGGATTAAGCAAATTGTAGTCTTTCATTATGTTTGAGGAAGTATTTCTATATAAACTTTGAATTCCCCTGACATTAGGTCAATAACTAAGTAAGAAATGATAAAGGGATGATAGTAAATTTTAAAAATTGAGCAGCAGTTCCTAGCAATATTCAAGCTTGAGCAAAACTATACAAGCAGCTTGGTTCAGAAAACAAGAGGTCCATAGGCCACATCGCTCACCTGAGTCATCTTGGCTCATATTTAAAGATTATTCCTATATATTCGCATGAAAAACTTTGGTTCTTATTGTGACCCCAACCTACTCCCGGGGGCCATGATTTTTTCAAAATTGAATCTGGACTATGTCAGGCAGCTTTCATGTGAATGTAAACTTTTCTGACCCAGTGATTTTTGAGAAGATTTTCAATGATTTTCCCTATATAGTTGTATGTAAAACTTTGATCCCTTATTGTGGCCCCATCATACCCCCGGGGGCAATGATTTTAACAATTTGAATCTGCATTATGTCAGGAAGCTTTCATGTAAATCTCAGATTTTCTGGCCCAGTGGTTCTTAAGATTTTTAAATGACCCCACCCTATTTTTGCATTTTTGTGATTATCTCCCCTTTGAAGGGGGATGGCCCTTCATTTGAACAAACTTGAAAGCCTTCACCCAAGGTTGCTTTTGGCCAAGTTTGGTTGAAATTGGCCAAGTGGTTCTGGAGAAGAAGTCGAACTTGTAAAAAGTTTACAGACAGATGGACAGACGACGGACAACAGGCGATCAGAAAAGCTCACTAAGCTTTCAACTCAGGTGAGCTAAAAAAAACTTTTCAAATATAACGACCAAAAACTCATTAATTATAAAACTTAATTATTAAACTTGACAACAAATTCATTAACAAGAGATGTTTGTAAAACACATAAATGTATGCCCCACATGGTGCAAAATTGAAAAGGGTTATACCCATGCGTCATTTAATTGATAGTAATATTATCAATTCAAAATATTGAGCAGACAATATCTTCCTATGTCAAGAGTGGATTGACCATGTGACCTAAAATCAATAGGGGTCATCTACTCCTTATGTTATACCAGTGTACCAAGTTTGGTGTCAATCAAGCAAATAATTCTAAAAATATAGGAGACAATATACAATGTATAACTATCTCCAGTTTAACCCTTGATCTTTGACCATGTCACCTTAAAATCAATGACCCTGTGATCATTATCATTAGGGTTCATCTACTCCTTAGGATGCACCAGTGTACCAGTTTGATGTCTGTCAAGAAGAGGTTTCTCAAAATATTGAGTGGACAATGTCTTCCTATGTCCAGAGTAGATTGACCTTTGACCTTTTGATCTGAAAACCGATAGCAGTCCTCTTCTACTCGTAACCAACCCACATATGAAATATAATTATGATCAAGTGAACGGTTCTCAAGATATTTAGCGGACAACATGTCGTCTACTGACCGACCGACCGACATGTGCAAAGCAATATGCCCCTCTTCTTTGAAGGGGGCATAATTATCATATGCCCTTGTAGACAGGTATGGCCTTTCATGTTAACAAATTGACGCTTTGTGCTATTCAGTTGGGTTCCCTATACATTCGCATGAAAAACTTTGTTCCCCTATTGTGACCTACCGTATTTCCAGGGGTCATGATTTACAAACTTCAATCTCCTCTTTGTCAGGGAGTTTTCATGAAAATTTAAGCTTTTCTGGCCCAGTGGTTCTTGAGAAGATTTTGAAATGATCCATCCTATTTTTGCATTTTTGTGATTATTTCCCCTTTTATGGGGGCATGGCTGTTCATTTCCATAAACTTGAATTCCCTTCATCCAAGGATGCTTTATGCCAAGTCTGACTGAAATTGGCCCAGTGATTCTGGAGAAGAAGATGAACATGTGTAAAGATTACGACGCCAATGACCGACAACAACAAGTTTTGATCAGAAAAGCTCACTTGAGCCTTCAGCTCAGGTGAGCTAAAAACTGTGGGTAGCAATTAAGACTCTGACAAACTCATTTTCATATCAAAGAATTTCTGTTGTGTATCAATAAGGTTAATTTCCTTCTCAAGCTTTGTGATTTCTAGCTGTAATTTTCTTTGTTCTAGTTTTATTCTTTTGGTGTCCTCCATGATATTTTCTTTACGCTCGTCTACTTTCCTCTTCTCTTTACCTTAAATAAAGAACAGGCATTTAAAGATTTTTTTTTTGTGTAGTTGAAATTTGATTTTAAAAATCTTGAAATGGATTAATTGCAAAGTGAAACACTGCATCCTTTTAGTAGATATCCAATACACTATTAGACTAAGGATTTAATTTATTTAGATTTAATTCAATTTAAATAATATACCTCAACTTTCTTTAGAAAGTGAAGGTAAAACCACTAGTCCATTTAAATGAAATAAAGTGCACTGTTAGGATACATGATTTGCCTGTCTTGAACTATATGTTTGCAAACTCAAAGTCATAAGCTTTGATGCTGTCATTTAATTGCAACATTTCGACTATGGTTAGCTCTAGAATTCTAAAAGTATGCCACCATGTCAAGCTCTTAGATCATGGTACGCCTTCACTATACATCAGTT